>NW_007733291.1:12328-24246 GCF_000696425.1 Galeopterus variegatus | reverse complement strand
TCTTTCTTTCTTTCTTTCTTTCTTTCTTTCTTTCTTTCTTTCTTTTCTCTCTCTCTCTCTCCTTCCTTCCTTCCTTCCTTCTCTTTTTGGCAGCTGGTTGGTAAGGTGATCCAAACTCTTGTCCTTAGTGTTATTAACACCACTCTAACCAACGGAACTAACCAGTCAGCCCAAGATAAGCTTTTTAATGTGAGGATTGAATATAGCTCTTGACATTTTGCTTTATTTTTGTGTCAGATTTAATAATTTTTGTCTCTAGGAATTTGTATAGTTTATTTAAGTTGTGTGCTCTCTGGAAGGCAGCACAGGGCATGTGCCAGGATTAGAAGCTGCCCAGACTGGAGTATACCAATTTTACCCAGGTGACCTCAATAGATTATTTTAAAACAGAGAGAGATACATAAGAGTGGATTTATAATGAATGGCAATTTGACTGACACAAAACTTTTTAACAGTAACAATTAGAGTCAAAACCTAATGGAATAATATTTTCAAGGTGCTGAGAGAAAATAATCTAGATTTGTGTACCCAATAAAATTATTTTAAAATTGATGACAAAATTTTTTAAAACGTTCAGATAAGCTAAACTAAAAATTCTTACACCTAAGCTATGATTATTAAATAAATTTCTAAGGGATACACTTTAGAAATAAAGAAAGTTATTTCAGAAAGACACAGTGGATTGCAGAAAGGATTGGTAAACAAGGAATTTGTTAAACATATAGCTACATTTAAGCAAATGCTTTCTGTACATGTAATAGTAAGAAGAAGAAGAAGAAATATTCTACTTCTGTGACTAAATGAAAAAATGAGTAAGAGACTGAGTTAGTCTTGATGGTGATGTTACTTAGATTATTCAGAAGATGATGTATTGTTCAGAGGGTAGATAAAATATATTAACTAATAATTTAAGATGTTGGTAAATTAAGTGTATATAATAAAATTTCAGATTTGCCTCTAAGAGGTTGGTAATAAAGTACATATCTTCCAAAGCAGCTGTTAAGAGGAAGAATTAATCACAAATAATTTATTAACCAATATTTATTGAATACCTACTTTTGATAGGTATTTTGACATGCACTGGGAACACATCAGACCACAAATGTACTTTCATTCTTATCCCCCAGAAGCGGGCATCTAAACAATATGCAGTAAACATTAAGTAAGTACAAGTTGCTAAGTGATACAAAAAAAAAAAAGAAAAGTAAATCATGGCAAGGGTAATTAGGAGTTCTGGGGTGCAGCAGCAAGTTCCTATATTAAATTAGTTGGTTGGAAAAGAACTCATTGAAAAGGTGAAATTTAATCAAGGGCTTCATAGAGATGAACGAGTTAGCCAAGCAGCTATCTGGGGAATAGAATTGCAGACATTATGAGAAGCTGTAACAATCCATAAAAAAATGAGCGTGCCTGGTGTTTTGGAGGAATAGAAATAAGCCCTGTATGACTGTTGCAGTGAGGAGGAAGGGGAGATGAGAAAATGAGGTCAGAGAGTTAAGCAAGGACCAGTTTTTTACAGGCCATTGAAAAGATTTTAGCTTTATTTACAGAATCTCAGTAAAATTGGAATGATTGTAGGATTTTGAGTTGATAGTTAAACCAAGTTTTATTTTATTTTATTTTATTTTTCATATAACACATGCTTACATTGATGTAATTTGAAAAAATTTAATCAGACAAACTGATCTACGTAGACCAAATTATTTTTTACTAGGATTACTCCGGCTGTGGTATTGATAATAGTTTGTGGTAGCATGTAACAGAAACATTGAGACCACCAGGAAAGCCTATTTTAGTAACCTAAGTAAAAAAAAAAGAAAAAAAAAAGTGATTATTCCACTTGTAGGTTGGCAGTAGGGATAGAACCGATAGTAGTTCCTGAATCACAGGATATGATTTCAAGTTTTTGGCTCTGAGCAACTAGAAAGATGGTTTTGCCATCATCGACAGGTAAAGGGCTACTGATGGTGCAGATTTTCAGGGACAGATCAGGCGTCTAGTTTTTTACATTTTAAAATTTCAGTGTCTATTAGACACCTGAAGGCAAAGGTAGTTGAGTGAGACTAAAATTTGCAAGAGAAGTCTGTTTTGGAGCTATAAATTTTGTAGTTTCTGATTTACAGATCGTATTTAAAACAGTAAGATTAGATGGGATTTCTAAGAAGTAAGCAGAGGTAACAAGAAAATAGTGCTGATATACTCCAGAGGCAATATATCATTAAGATATTAGGAACAAGAGCAAAGAGCAAAAAAATCTGAGAATAAATATCTATGATAAAAGGATCTAAACCAAGAGAACATCATGTAGTGGAAGGTAAATGAAGTATTTCCAGCAGGTGTAAGTGATCATATGTGTCAAATGGTGCTGAGAGTTCAAAAGATAAGAGAATCAAGAATATGCCATTGGATTTAGTAAAATGGAGGTCATGAATTTAGTAGCACAACAGCAAAAGTCAATCATCCAAAATGAGACAATAAATAGGATAAATCATAGAAAAATTAGGATATATAGAAAGTACAAATTAAGAGGATAGAGACTTTCAAGTATGGTGAAGGGTGAGAGACTGAACCCTACTTGCAAACTAATATGTTAAGCTGCAGCAATTTTTTGGATGCTGGCCAAAGATATGAGACTCCTGGTTCAGAAACAAATGTCTTTGTTACTCACTGCAATATCAATAGTCAGAATAGCATTTGCACAAGTTCCCTACCTCAAATTCCCACAGGGTGACAAGAAGAGAACCATTTGATATGATACACACATAGGGTGTTGCATTTGGAATAAACTAAAAGTGTAGAGTACACTTTCCAGCATTCCAGCCATTGAGTCTGAGTTGACCCACCACAGAATAAGTATATCAATACATAGTTTCATAATACTTCCATGGGTTATCCATTCAATTCCAGGTGCTCCAATGTAAGAGAATAGCCATTTTCTAAGTCTTACAGTTGGTAGCTATATCTGAGAAGCAACAAGTCCTAAATCTCAAGGGGCACCTGTGGACAGAGGCTGTTTTCCTTCGGCAGAAGTCCCCATCATTAAAATCCTTGGTTATGGAGACTTCTAGAATTATTTGGTTTGTGAGACCTCCCCTCCCCTGCCACTGATAATAGCCCTTTTCTATAGCACCTCTCTTCCTAATCAGGAGATTCCCCTCTGTTCTTAAGGGAGGGAGAAGTACTAGCATTTAAAGCATCACTACCAATTGAAATTGAGTAGGAGAAGCTACAAAAACAGTATATTGGACTATCCCAAATAATATCAACAGTGGAACCTACTCATTGGTATTATTATTATTTTTTCTTTCCTACTATCAACACTTTTCAATACTAGCAGTTATATTTGGTGCTCCTTTGTCCATAGGCTAGGGTATGATGGTGACTTGGGTGCATGTATACAACAATGCCATAAAAGTTTGAGTTCCCTTCTTCCCTAAACATTCCCAGCATAATTGTATGGGTGCATACGACTTTCAATGCTTCTAGGGGACAAGAGGACTTGAGTTCTGGCCCTAATCACTTTGCCTTTACAGCAGCCAAGTTTGGGGAAAAGAGAGTGTAAATGGTCATGAGTGTGAAGTGTGAAAGCAGTTCCATTCCAATAAACAATGCACATTTATTTTTGGTTTCAGGCAGTGTGGTAGCAGTAAGTAGCCCAATCAAATGAAAGTCCCATGTTTTCTATTTAACTCAAACCCCACATTGGGCAGCAATGTCTTCATTAATAACACTATTTCAGCTTTGGATACACCTGAATATAACAGTTGCAGCCACATTACTTTTTAGCTGTACCCACAGCATTTATACTCCTGGCTGATTTTGCTTTGACTCACAGAGTGGTGCTTCTTTTCAAGTCCACATGAATCTGGGGGATCTGTTGCTCCCTTTTTAACATAAGGTCTATTAAGTTCTCACCTTTTGTTTTAAAAAGGGGCTCAGGGAGTTTCCAAGATGGCAAGGACAACCACAAAAAATTTATTTAGATTTCTTTGGGACAGTTTCTTGTTCTCTAGTAGACTGCCTTCATCAGCATTGTAAACCCAATCCAGGGCAGTAGTATCCAAATAATAGTCAATGCTTCCCATACAATTTTCCATGGAAAATGGTCTGTCACAAGGAAATCTCTCTAAGAGAATCAAAACTTCCTTACAGCAGCCAGGCCCCTCTTCAAAACACTCTGGAGGGAAAACAACCACCACCACCACAACAACAAACCACTCTGGGCCCTTTTATGCTTATCTCCAATGGATCTAAGTTTGGTATAATAGACTGCAGGGGATAGAGGGTTTAGGGGCTGAGCCTTAAATTGGCACAGATAATTCTTTCTTAATAAGTAATATCTTCTCTGCCCCCTGATCTTTCAAATGAACCAGGTATTGTTTTAACAATTCACGTGCTTCTAGCAGTTGTGAATTTTTATTCTTTCCTACTCAGTGTAAATAAGCATCTCTGTAACTATTGTCTGAAAGGAGGCAAAATCTTCTGCTGTTAATGTAATTTTTGGTACTAGTTAATACAATTGGCTGGGCCTAAGACTGAACACCAGATAAGTCACCTTCCAGGCAAAAAGTCAGCATCAACCAGAGCATTGTCCATGGAGCTGTCTTTGAACCTGCTTCAGGCTACTTGGCCTATAACTGCCTCCTCAATTTTGGTTCATAAATAGGCAGTAAAGTGGAGGACCATTTATTTTCTGATTATCCATACAACTGGATCAATTTGTTTCATATTAATCCCATGGATTTTCCCCAAATCCTTTCAGGGGCATTTGAGGTCATCATCCTTCCTCTTCCAAAAAATGTTGTACCATCTCACCCTAATTATCTATACTGCCAAAAAGTGTAAGAGTCTGAGATGCTGTTCTACTTGTAAGGTAGCGTGTTCCTCTGCTACAATTTCATACAGGGGCATTTGAGGTCATCATCCTTCCTCTTCCAAAAAATGTTGTACCATCTCACCCTAATCATCTATACTGCCAAAAACTGTAAGAGTCTGAGATTCTGTTCTACTTGTAAGGTAGCGTGTTCCTCTGCTAAAATTTCATGGATACCAAAAGAAACCAAAACACTCGGGGGTTAAAAAAATAAAAGGCAGTATTCCTAAAAACAACAGCAGTAGCCAGAGTAGTAGTGCTTTTGCCAAAACCCTGAACCCCAATTCCTACAGGGTGATGTGAAGAGTCAGGCAACATCTTCATGTAATGTGCATTGTGTTATAAGAAAGGATCTCCCAGCTCAGAAAATATGAAATTATTATAACAGGCTATAAGCATTTTTTCCCTTGTGCTCCAGAATGAGATACTATCTCTGTCTTCCAAAACTGCCTGCGGTACATTCTCAAAGGATAGTACAGAAAAAAAAAAAAAAAAAAGCACTAAGTTCTCTCCCAGAACTTATAAAAATATAAGAGGCTTCTACAGAGACAAATCCACATGTATCAGTAAATAATAAAGAAAGAAGCAAACACACATAAAAATAAAGATTGTCAGGTTGGATAACAAAATTAACATCTCAGGCAAATTTTATTTACATGTGACATGCCTAAAACCTACAGACATAGAAATTGAAAGCAAAATCATGGCAAAGGATATTCCAGGAAACCTTAACAAAAGAAACCTCAGGTTTCTTTATTAAATTTATTCAAAAGGTGCTTTAAAACAGAAAGCATTACTGAATCCAATAGCACATTAGAAGGATCATGCACTGTAACTAAGTAGGATTTGTCCTTGAGATGCAAGGATGGTTCAACATATGAAAATCAATTAATGTAATATATCACATTAAAAGAATAAGGATAAAAAAATTACATGATTGTCTTAATAGATGCAGAAAAAGCATTTTACAGAATTCAACACCTTTCCATGACAGAAACTCTCAACAAACTATAAATAGAAGAAAATTACTTCAACATCATTAAATCCATATAGGTAAAGTCTGTAGCTAACACCACACTCAGCTGTGAAAGACTGAAAGCTTTTCCTGTAAGATCAGTAACAAGGCTAAGATGCCTACACTTACCAGTTCTGATTAACGTAGTACCAGAGTCCTAGGCAGACCATGAAGGGGAAAAATGTAATAAAAGGTATTTGAATAGGAAAGGAAGAAGTACAATTGTTCCTGTTTGTAGATGACATGATTTTTTATATAGAAAATCTTATAAAGACTCCATTAAAAAACTGTTAGAAATAAACAAATTCAATAAAGTTGTAGGATACAAAATCAACATACAAAAATCAGATATGTTTCTATACACTAACAATGAACTATCTGAAAAGGAAACTGGAAAAATCCTACTACAGTAGCACCCACCCCCCCAATAAAAAACAACCCATCTAGGAATAAACTTATCTAAGGGGGTGAAAGACATATATTGAAAATTATAAAACATTGATGAAAGAAAGAAATTAAACAAGACACAAGCAAACAGAAGAACATATTGTGTTCATGGATGGGAAGACTTAGTGTTAAAATGTTCATACTACTCAAAGTGATCTACAGATTTAATGCAATCACTATCAAAATCCCAGTGAAATTTTTTACAGAAATACCGAAGATAATTATAAAATTTATATGTAACCACAAAAGACCATGAATAGCCAAATAAAATTAAGAAAAAAGAACAAAACTGGAGTCACTGGATATTTATCCAAAGTAAAGGAAATCTGAATACTGAAGAAATATCTGCATCCCTGTGTTCATTGCAGCACTATTCACAACAGCAAATATATAGGATTTATCAAAAGAATGAATAAGGAAAATGTGGTATATATACATAGTGAAAGACTACTCAGCCATAAAAAAGAATGAAATCCTGTCTTTCATGGACATGTAATTAAGCATGGAAGACAATGTGTTAAGATAAATAAGTCAGGCACAAAAAATTAAATACTGCATATGTGGGAGCTAAAAAGTTGAGATCATCAAAGTAGAGAGTAAAACTTTGGTTACTTGAGGCTGGGAAGGGTATGAGGTATGGAGGACAGAAAGAAGTTGGTTAATGAATACATGCTGCTAGATAGGAAGAATAAGTTCTAGTGCTCTAGAGTAGTGCTAGGAGTCTATAATGAACAATAATGTATTGTATATTTCCAGAAGGCTAGAAGAGAGGAGTTCAAATGTTCTAAACACACTGAAATAAATATTTGCAGTGATAGATATGCTAATTACCCTGATCTGATCATTATATATTATATACATGAAATATCACTCTGTACACCATAAATTTGTCTTTTATAAAAATAGAAAATATATTACAAAGCTACAGTAAGCAAAACAGTATGATACTGGCATAAAGATAGTCATGTAGACCAATAGAACTGTATAGAGAACAGAGAAATAAATCCACACATATACCATCAACTGATTTTCAATAAGGGTGCCAAGAATACAAAATGGGGAAAGAATAGTCTCTTTAAGAAACAGTGTTTGCAAAACTGAATATCCACATGCAAAAGAAGAAATTTGGATCCTTCTCTAAATTTGGATCCTACACTAAAATCAATGTAAAATGGATTAAAGACTTAAATATAAGGCCAGAAACTGTGAAATTTCTAGAACACAATATGAAGAAGAGTCTTTATTACTTTGGTCTTGGCAATGATTTCACATATATGACACCAAAGCCCTGGCAACAAAAACCAAAAATGAACAAGTGGGACTACATCAAACTAAAAAACTTCTGTGTTGTGAAAGAAGCAATCAATAGAGTAAGAAGTCAATCTATGAAATGAGAGAAATATTTACAAATCATGTATCTGAAAGGGTTAATCATGTGTGTGTGTGTGTGTAATGTATTGCACATATATAAATATAATATATATAATATAATATAAATATAATCTTGTGTGTATGTGTGTGCGTGTTTTACAAATCATGTATCTGAAAGGGTTAATCATGTGTGTGTGTGTGTGTAATGTATTGCACAAATATAAATATAAATATAATATATATAATATAATATAAATATAATCTTGTGTGTATGTGTGTGCGTGGGTGTGTGTGTGTGTATAAAGAACTCCTACAAAAAGAATTCCCTGATTAGAAAATGGGTTAAGCACTTGAATAGACATTTCTCCAAGGAAGAAATACAAATGACCAGCAAGCATATGAAAAGATGCTCAATGATCAATAATCATCAGGGAAATGGAAAACAAAACCACAACGAAATATCACCTCACACCTGTCAGGATAAAAACGTGTCCAAAACACAGAAGACAGCAAGTGTTGGACAGCATGTGGAGAGTTTGAAACCCTTGCATATTGTTGATGCGAACAGCTGCTATGGAAAACAATATGGAGGTTCTGTTTTTAAATTTAAAATATTTGAAATATTATTTAAAATTAAAAATAAAAGTACCATATGATCCAGCAATCCCACTTGTGGATATTTACCCAAAAGAACTGAAATCAGGATCTCAAAGAAATATTAGCACTCCTGTGTTCACCGCAGCACTATTTATAATAGTTAAGATGTGGAAACATCTGTCTATTGACAGATGGATGAAAAACAAATAGAGATAAAGAAAATATGGTATACACGTACAAGGGAATGCTATTCAGCCTTTAAAAAGAGGAAGTTTTGCCATATGCAACAACATGGATGAACACTGAGAACATTATGAAAAGTGAAATATGCTACTAACAGAGAGACAAATACTATATAATTCCACTTACATAAAGTATCTAATATAGTCAAATTCGTAAAATCAAAGTGGAGAATAGTGGTTAGCAGGGGTTAGGGGAAGGCGAAATAGAGAGTTACCAATGAATGAGCAAAAATTTCATTCAAGCAAGATAAATAAGCTCTGGATATTTGGTCTACAAAATTTTATGTATAGTCAACAATAGTATAATGTACATTTAAACATTTGTTTAGAGGATGCTGTAGATTGACTATTCCCCCAAACTCACCAAAGCTTAATCCCCACTGTTGAGGGTGGTAAACTCAGATATGGTAATTGAAAGCTGGGCCCTTTGAAAAATGCTTGAAACAATATAATGAAAATATTTCACTCCTCTGAACCTCTTAATTTTTCTTTTTATGTATCATCTTTTTATTTCTCTCCAAAATTTTATACAAGAATATGTTGATTTCCTTTTCCAGTTTTGAAAGTCATTATTTCTTAATTTCAACTACTGNCTGAACCTCTTAATTTTTCTTTTTATGTATCATCTTTTTATTTCTCTCCAAAATTTTATACAAGAATATGTTGATTTCCTTTTCCAGTTTTGAAAGTCATTATTTCTTAATTTCAACTACTGCATTTTTCTTGAATGATATTTCCTCTATTTTGTGTATTAGTTGGTATTTCTTTGTTTTATGTTACCAATATCTCATTTTTTTGAATATACTTATTATGCTTAAAAAATTCTTAATCTCTCCATTATTTACTATGGTTTGGTCATGTGTTATCTCAAGTTTATTACAACTGTGCTCTCATTCTATCTGTGTGTATAAGGCATAATACATACATTATAGGTATTATATGTATATATGTGCACTGTGTGTGTGCGTGCGTGTGTGTGTGTGTGTGTGTGTGTGTGTGTGTATTCTTTGCTCTTTATTTTGGTTAAGCTATCAGTTTACTTTTCCTTGGGCTATCAACTATCATGGTGTGTAATGTAAACAAGTGAACAGATTAGAGTTATCTTGACACAAGTTTGTGTGGACTTAAGAAAACATGATTCAGAATGGAGAATCCAAGGCCCCATAGCCTGTACTTGACCCCTTTTCCAACTCCTTCTTTTCCTCTTTTAACAGACAAGCCTAACCCTCAATGGAAAGACTATTTCTTTGCCCTTGATATCACCTTTTTCTGAGAGATTCTCTCCCTTTTCTCCAGCTACAGATTGCTTTGGGTGTGTTGGCCTAGGGAGAGGGAGAGGAATTTAGGATATTCACGTGTAGCCAATGTCATGCTTCTGTTGGGGCCACTGATTCCCCCACAGAGCTGTGGGCAGCTCTGATGTTATCCATTTCCCCCATCGTGCTGGGCTCAGTCTGCTCTTTTCCTGTATCAGACTGATACAATCCCTCAACAGCAGTGTAGAAAAGTCTTCTTGAAAGTCTCCTTGACTCGGAAGTCTGTTTGTAGACTGTTCTCCATAAGGGGCTTCTTAGCTGCCTACACCTCAGGCTGCCCTCTCCCTCCCCAGGGAATTCTCCTGGTCTTTATGTTGATTCTTTATATCCATTCAAATTATTTTTCTTCTGTGGCATCTCTAAGGTTGGAGGAAGGAAAGGAGCCAGCTGCCTGAGCTAGTATACGATCTTGACAGCAGCAGCATCTGTTTTGTTTTTATCTTTTTAGAGTTGTTTATTTTCTTGTCCATATTGGCTCAGAACTGATAAACTCATCTTCACTGAGTGATATTGAATGCCACTCTTTTTACTTACTATGTAATTGGATCATTTGGCACATTAAACATTCAATATATATATATATATTTTATTTTTGCTCTTGGTTGATTTTGCTTATTGTTGATTTTTTACTCATCCAAAAGATAGGTAATATTTTCTTTTCTGTCCATTTTACTCTGCTTAAAATATAAATCCCCCAAATCAAGAAAAATAGTTACATGCAATCTGGATTGAATTTCATGATAAAATGTATTTTTAAAGCAAAGAGATTTCTTTTTAACAGTCAAGAATTTTTTCATCAATAATTTAAGCTGCTTACCTTAAATTGTAGCACTGTTACAAATGTGCATGATGGATTGCTCCTGAAGTCATGCTGTCCCACAGATTTGAAACACATGACTAGGCTGAATATCATATTAGCTGTAGAGTAGTACAGCCCTTATAGAAATGCGTGGTAAAATAGAGAATGTGTTCTACTTACTAGCAAGTGCTATGTCACCATTTAACAAGAAAATCATTTATAGAAACAAGAGGAAAGGCTAGTCTTGATGTGGCTAAACTGTGAATTTACCCTCATCCTTACTTGCTCTGCTAGACTATAACTTGGACATCCAAAACTACCCCTTCACAGCTCAGAACCATTCCATCCTGGCTTTTCCTGGCAGTTTTCCTTCCTTAAGACATTCCGGATCTTATGCTTTTCAGTAAAAATCCATTCATTCTGAGAGAAATTTTAGCTATTGTCCCATTGTAGTGATGCTGGCTAAGCACTTTTTCTTCAAAGGAAGTTTTTGAGGAAGTAATTGTTTAAATCAGTATTTCTTAAAGTGTGGCCCCATTGAAATAAAATTTTCGGGTAAGGTCCAGGGATTGTTTTTTTTAAATCAAATTTCCTAGGTAATTCTGAAGTACACAAATGCTTGAGAAGCACTTCCTTGAACTAAAAAAATAAATAAGTAACAATAAAGTTGTAGACATTGGTTAAAAGGTATGAAGGAAATATATTTTGGCAGTAGGAGGAGAGTGCTTTCCTTCAATACATACCATGATGTAGGTCAACTACTATATGGAAGTGAAGCTTTACAAGTGATCAGTTAAAAAGTATTTAAATATTCATTGTACCCACTTTGCACTTACTACATAATTGCTACATAACTTTTATATTTTGAATGCATACTCCACATTTGTTTTTGGTGTAAAACTTCAAATGCATACCTCATTTGTTTTTGGTATAAACGTACAAATGTATTAGCCCTACTATCTTGTGCAGTGTGCTAGCCAGGTGTTGGGGGCCTGAAGCCCCACACCCCTTCTTGTGAGACCGCTCCTACGTGACAATCTGCTCAGATGGCCATGCTTTACATGATAACTGCCTCGAAATCTTTATGCCAGAAACTGATTGCTCCTGGCTATGCAAGTTAATTTGCAAGTGACCTTTTATCCTTCTCTAGAAACTGTTTAACCATAAACATTCTGGGTGGCAACCTTTACTTTGAATGTCCTGTCTTTGTCTCTCCTCAAGATATTATCATATCTTTACATTCCAGACCCTTTGCAGC
>NW_007733291.1:6903-11896 GCF_000696425.1 Galeopterus variegatus | reverse complement strand
AACACCGAGGGTTGCAATCCCGTTGCCGGTCCCCGGTCCGGTACGGGGGCAACACTGAGGGTTGCGATCCGTTGCCGGACATGGAAAAAAAGACAAAAGACAAAAAAAAAAAAAAAAATTTAAATATTCATTGTACCCACTTTGCACCTATTACATAATTGCTACATAACTTTTATATTTTGAATGCATACCTCATTTGTTTTTGGTATAAAAGTACAAATGTATTAGCCCTACTATCTTGTGCAGTGTGCTAGCCAGGGACATGAGTTTTAGAACAATCCTGAATTCGACTTCTAACTCTATCATCTGCTGGCTTTCAAGAATATGCCCTGTTCCTTCATTTCCTAATGGTTCTCTTTTCTTTGTTTCCTGTCACTTTTCTCCATCACAGATTGTAAGTCTTTCCTTTTAGCATGCCTACTTCATGAATAATCATCTTCACTACAGCCTTAAATTACTATTTGAATGACTTTAAGTGAAATCAAGTTCTTCTAGAGAAAAATGTGTTTCCTATAGCCTCTGAGGCCAATTGTCTTCTCCACATGCCCCATAATACCTGGTAAAGGGAATGACCCACTCCACTATTCTACTTGTGCCACACGTTGTTCTGGCCGTTTTGAGGATCTTATCACCATAATTGTTCTTTTTCTGAAATCATTGTATAATGGCTTTAGAAATGGCCAGACAGTTTAGACCCTTGTCTGCTACTCACTAGTCACACTATATNTCTTTTTTAGACCTGGATGAGGGAAAGTCCTGTAATGGACTTGATGTTTTGGAAGGCACTACATATCACCAGCATAGCAATAGTATTAATACATTATAGACATTTATTCAAGAGTACATGACTGCCTTTTTACTCATATCCAGGGCTCAGGGGTGTCATTGCACAATTCATCTGCTTAGTGACTAAAATTTTTAAGATCCTCAGGTACTGTGAATTGACTGAATTGTGTCCCCAAATTTCGTATATTAGAAGCTTAATCCCCATTGTAACTGTTGAGGGTGGGAAATCCTATTATGGTAATTGAAAGGTGTGGTGGGGCCTTGAAGAGATGATTAGATTGTAGGACCATGCCATAATTAATGAATTAATGGTGGTCAGAGGCATGGTTCTGAGGGTTTTAAAAGGACAATCTATGAGGAACTACTCTTCTCTCTGTTCCACTATTTTCTGCCATGTGAGATCCCTGAGTCACTGCTGTCACCAACAAAACCCTCACTATATGTGTTCCATGGACTTTGGACTTCCTAGCTTCCAAAACTGTAAGCAATATTTTTGTTTTCTTATAAATTACCCAGTTCTGTGTATTTTGTTATAAGCAACTGAAACACTAACACAGACAACTGGTACCAGGGAAGTGGTGTGTTGCTTATAACAAATACTTGAATTTGTGGAAATGGCTTTGGAACTGGGTATTGAATAGAAGTTGGAAAATTTGGAGGAACAGTCTGGAAAAGCCTAAATGCTGGTGAGGAGAGTTTACAATGTTTTAGAGACTGGTTAAATACTGGTGAGCAGAATGCTGATAGAAATATGGACATTAAAGGCCATTCTGAGATCTCAGATGTAAATGAGAAGGGACTTATTGGAAACTGGGGCAAAGATCACCCATGCTATGAACTGGCAAGGAACTTGGCTGCATTCTGTTCATGCCTCAAATCTTTATGTAATGTGAAACTTCAAGGTGCTGACCTACAGTATGTGGCAGAAGAAATTTCTAAGCAGCAAAGCATTAAGGAAGCTGCATGGCTACTTGTAAAAGCCTAACCTGAGTTATGACAGCAAAAGCATGACTTAAAGCCAGAATTTATAGGGGAAGTGGAGCATAAAGATCTGGAAAATTTACAGCCTGGCCATGTGGTAGAGAAGCAGAGAACATATTCAGGAGAAAAATGCAATGGTACTAAGAATATTAGTACAAAAGAAAGGGATTATCAAGAGAAGAGGAAAAAAGCCCTGAAGGCATTGCAGAAGCCCCTGGAGCCAACCCCTCAATTACAGGCCCAGAGGCCTAGGGGGATAGAATGGTGAGGAACAGGCCCAAGGCACTCTCCATGGGCCTGCTTCCCAGGACCACCTCGGGAAACTGCTCCCCACACCAGCACCCCAGCTGCTTTGGCTGTTCTAGCTATGGCTAAATTGGCACCAGGTATGGCTTAACCCACAGCTTTGGAAAATACAAGCTGGAAGTCTTGGCAGCATCCATGTTGGGTGTCTGCAGGCTCACAGAATGCCAGAGCTATGGTTGCTTGGGAAACTCCACCCCAATTTCAAAGAATGTAGAAGCCTGGGGACCTCGGAAGAGATCTGCCACAAGGGCAGAGTCACTGTCGACAGCCTTCACTAGAGCAATGTTGAACAGAAATGTGGGTTCAGAGTTGCAGCAGAAAAAACCCAAAAGCTCCAAGCCTAGTGGAGCTGTGAGAGTGAGACCACAATGGAGACCCGAGACATGTGGATTTACCAGAGTGGAACACCAGCCTGAGAGAGCTGAAATGTGGCCTGAGGCCAGGGAAATCATAGAAGAAGAGCTATATGAGGACTTGGTTAACCCAACCCCCACACCATTGTGCAGAGGACATGAACATAAAGTCAAAGTACATGATTCACCACCTAACAAATTTAATGCCTGCCCTGCTGGGTTTCAAGACTTGTTTAGGACCTGTTACCCCTTTCTTTTGGCCTATTTCTCCCTTTTTGCTTGGGAATATGTACCCTATGTTTGTCCTGCCATTTTTTCTTGGAAGTAGATAACTTGTTTTGATTTCACAGATGGGACTTTGATCTTTGGACTTTTGAGTTGAACCAAGTTAAGACTTTGGGGATGAAATGAATGTATTTACCTGTGAGAAGAACATGAATTTGGGGGGCCAGGGACAGAACTCTGTGGAGTCATTGAATTGTGTCTCAAAGTTCCTATGCTGGAAGCTTATTCCTTCCCACTGTAACTGTTGATGGTGGGAAATCCTATTATGGTAACTGAAAAGTGGGGCCGTGAAGAGGTAATTAGGTTGTAGGACCATGCCATAGTGAATAGATTATTAATGGTAGTAAGGGGCATGTTTCTGAGGGCTTTAAAAGGAGAGTGCAGGAGGAACTAGCTCTCTCTCTGCTCCACCGTTTTCTGCCATGTGAGACTCCTGGGTCATTGTTGCCACCACCAGAGCCTTCACTGTATGTGCTCCTGGACTTTGGGCTTCCCAGCCTCCGAAAGTGTAAGCAATACATTTTGTTTTCTTGTAAATTACCCAGTTCTGTGTATTTTGTTATAAGCAACAGAAACAGACTAATACACGAGGGAAACATAGCTCTATATCCTTTGCTTTATGTCTTCAAAACAACAGGTGCATGTGTTGCTGTGCTCCTCATGTTATTGAGGGTAGGCATTGCTTTGGAGTAAGAGAAGGATTTGACTGACAGAGCGCTTCTGGAAAAGAAAAGACATTAATTTTTAATTTCATTTCTCTTATGCAGCATAAATGCCAATCTATTACCACATAAAAACTATTATCTTCAAGTTTCTCAGTGAAGTCATGGAATTCATTTTCTTGTTTTTGTTTTCTAAAAATATTTTTCATATGACTAATTTATTTTCAAGAGCTAGTAATGAATTAGCACTATTTTTGTTGCAATTACATAGATGAAGATATATTTACAGTATTTAATAATTCATATAGCCCTATATTTGTACACATGTAAGTCCAGTTGTAAATGCATAAAACATGACAGTTTTTTACATTAACAACTACATGAAAATTAAATGCTGAAATTAAAATATTATTGTTTTTGTAAAAACAAAAATAAAATTCAATAGAATATGAAAACAAAGATGATAACAATTTTGACTTAAAATTTCAGTATAAATTAATTATAATTTGTATTTGCCTTTTAATTTTAATAGATAAATTTATACTTTCATAATATAACTTTTAAAAACATATGAAAATATCATTTTTACATTTACATTAACATTAATTTATGTCTAGGATCATATTCAATTTTGACTGATTTGATACAGTTATAACTGCTTAATTCTTTAGATCATCATTGTTAATAACATGCCAATTACATAAAAATCTTGTTAATAACAACATAATTAATCAAATTTCAACAAAGTAACTGTATATTGATTTATGAATTACATGGTTACTCATATTTCTCATCCAAATATTACCATCTTATAAGCCTAGTACTCAAAAATGTACAATAACAAATTCAGTTGTCTTTGGTAATTTGCTTACTTTTATACAAAAACCATAACTTTGCATATTTTTATGTTTTGTCATAAATAAATCATATTTTTCAAGGCACATATTTTATTTAACATTTAGCTTGATTTATAACTTGAATATATGGGTTCATAGTACATAGTGTCTCATTTATACTTTTGCCTTGTACACTACATATGTTAGGGACAGTCCTATTCTTCCTCCAAAGCATGTCAAAATGAAAACACAAAAGTGGGAATGTAGTTTTTAATTGATCTAAACTGCATTGTATGAATGTGTGTGTGTGTGTGTGTGTGTTTGTGTGTCTGTGTCTGTGTGTCTGTGTTTATCAGGCATGGGAAGTTCTGCCAGAGATGATAGCAATGGAGAGGACTGAGAGATGCTAAATAGCCCAATTAAATATCCTAGTTAGAAAAATAAACACAAAAACTAGGAAGAACACATTTTATGAAATTACATTGGCAAGTCAGACTGTAATAAATTGAACGTATAATCCTAAATTTAATATTGCTTTGATTTCATCTCATTTTTAGGATGGTTATATTTTCAGATATCATTTTGTAGTTTTTCAAAGGTGTTAGGAAAATGTAGTTACAATGGCAAAGCAATTTGATCTTGAGGGGAAGGGAGTATTGTGAAAATAAAATTTTAATGTTTTGTGAAGCTAGGTTTCCTTCTGTCTCAAAGAGTCAACATTTTCAGAATACACTTATGTAGTATTCTCAGAAATTTGTATGCATTTGAACATTAGAAAAAATGG
>NW_007733291.1:5426-6178 GCF_000696425.1 Galeopterus variegatus | reverse complement strand
CAGAATACACTTATGTAGTATTCTCAGAAATTTGTATGCATTTGAACATTAGAAAAAATGGAGGAGATATTAAATATAATTTATTTATCAGGACTGACAGAATATTTCATGCCATCCAAAGATAACAACATTTACCAAACCAAACAAAACAATGCAACAACAACAACAACAACAACAACCCAATTAAACAGCAAAAACAAAACAAAAAAAACCAAAAAAACAACCAAAAAAAACCAACAGCAAAAACCCAAAGGGTAAATGCTTAATTGCTTATCATTGTGTCAGTGTAATATCATGTCTGCTTCCTCTGATGGTGAAATGTTATAACCAACGTTTCCTGAAATTCACCTTTAACTCTGCTAATCTCTCCCAGAGTATCTGCCTGTCATTTCTCAGTTTAATTTCTGGGCAATTTCTAATATGTGTGAGGCACATCATGCCAACATTTGTTACAGAATAGTTCAGTAGCATACCACAATTTAAATGTGAAGTGAAGGTTAATCTTCAATACAAGTTTAAAACATTTCAGAAATCAGAAATCTGCTCTATTCTATGTACTGCTTATAGACCATCTACCCCAAATAAACAGTAAGAACTTGTTTTTCTATCAAATAATTCTTACTTTAATACATAGCAAAATTTTTATTATAAGCTCACCTATACTATGGGAATATTATGGCCAGTGAATGTAGTACTTAATATCACTTGGTTCTGATTCAAATATCAAGGATGAAATAATTTAATCAGAGTGA
>NW_007733291.1:0-238 GCF_000696425.1 Galeopterus variegatus | reverse complement strand
AAAACAGACAAACAAAACTCCTGGAACTTATAAGCAATTATAGCAAGTTTGCAGGATACCAGGTCAACATACAAAAGTCAAACACTTTCCTGTGTGCCAGAAATGAGCAAGTGAAATTTGAAGTAAAAACATATAACTATTTACATTATTACCCCCCAAAATGAAATACTTAGATATAAATGTAACAAAATATGCACACGATCTACACAAGAAAAACTACAAAATTCTGATGAATGAA
>NW_007733290.1:101185-113863 GCF_000696425.1 Galeopterus variegatus | reverse complement strand
TCATTGTGGCAGGGTTTCACAGACCACCATGGAACTTCCCTGCAGCTCCTGGGGCTCCCCTGTGGGCCAAGCCGGAGCAGCTCCGCCCTTTCGCCGCGGGGAAAGACAATAGATGGCCGCTCTTCCGGTGGTGGCAGCAGCAGCGGCTGAAGCCACGGTGAAGAGGAAGCAGCACGGTGGTCTCAGTGGAGCCCAGGCACTTCACAGACGCTGCTCTGGCTCCACATTGGGCCTCCAACTCCTGACTCGAGGAGTTGGGTTTCCGGTGACTTTGGTTTTTTGATCAGCAGCCTTTTTCTGAGCACCTTCCTTCTTTTTCTTTTCTTCCTGCTTTTTCTTTTTCTTTTCTTCCATCAAATGTTCCTCTTCTTGTGTTTCTTGTTCTTCCTCCCTGGGCTCCGTCCCCGGCGGCGGTGGCTCCGTGGGGCTCTGGCTCTGACAGATGGCACGCACCGGACCAGAGGCTGCTTGACCTCGAGGCGGCCTGGTCCCCGAAAACCTTTATTTTTTCAATCTGTTTTCGTCAAATACTTCAAACAGGAGTCTGTGATTAGATGGGTTTACTCTAAAATAAAATTCTTCATTCCATTTCGGGTTCAGCGTCTTTTTAATTGTTTTTGTCTGTACCAAAGCAAGTTCTCTATTCTCATCCGCAACATACAATGAAAGTTTCACATACGGGTCACTGGCTCCAAAGATGTCCTTTTTGGCAAGATCAATTTCAGAAACAACTTTTACTCTGAGAATACGAGACTCTCCAGTTTCTGAGGCTAGGAAGTCCAAAGTCCAAGGAACACATGTGGTGAAGGCCTTGATGGTGACAACAATGACCTAGGGGTCTCACATAGCAGAAATGGTGGAGCAGAGAGAGCCAGATCCTGGCACTTTAAAATATTAAAGCATCTGGTGTTTTACAATATTTGTCAAATGAATTTAAAATGCCCCTGAGGATAGAATCTCTGTTTGTTCCATCCCTATGTCTACTCTAACACTTAAGAGAAAGCACATGGGAAAGACTAAATACATTTTCATTAAGCTTAAATTGTATTTATGACCAGTTTTCTAATAACCTATGGATGTCAAACAACATAAATTCAAAGGTTATTGTTTAAATCTAGAGACAGCGCTGGAGGAGGCAGAGCTGTGATCGCATGGCACACATGCTGACTGTGTTGGGTTTGCCTCCTCTTTCTGCCCATGTCATTGATCAGAATAGCCTTTACATCTAATCAGGCCTCTGCACACGAGCCACTCTGTAAATGCTTCACTTTGGATGACGAAGAGGTTGGTAGGATGTCTCTCCTTGCTCTTAAAGTTGGAAGACCATGATGCTTATGTTTGGGATAATATACAAAAACTGCTATTATTAGGTTGATCTGTACAAAATTGCCATTTTTTTGTAAGTAAAAAATGGTCAAATGTCAGCAGTTTCATATGGTTCAACCTAACACATGCTTAATCTGATGCAATCATGAATAGAACCAAAATAACAAGACAAAACAGATTCATCAGTGAAGAAATCCAGACTTTCTTTCCCTCCACTTGAGCCAGTTCTCTGCCAGTAGATGTGGTGCCGTGCTTGGAAACACACAGAGTCAGCTAGACCCTATATCTTCCCGCTGTCAGAAACGACCCCCCTTCTCAGTCAACTGCTGGTTCTCTTCTCCTTACCCATAGTTCAGAGTGGAGACCTGAAGCCGCTTCCCCTTCAAGCAACAGCACACCCAGATCACACTCCCTTTCCAAACCTTTACGTGTCATCACCTAGATCAATGGCTTGTAAGATTTTCAGACTGTGAGCCACTTTGGCGGTGCCTAGAAACCTTGGAACCAGTGAATCCACCTCCACTCATCAACACAAGAAAACAACCTAGACATTCTCCAGAATAAATGATACATGAGAAGGTGACCATTCCTTTGGATAAGGCACCAAGAGGCAATGTCTGGACTTCACAAAATATTAATACAAGCCAGAAAACAAATGCTACCATGTCCTTGTCACAAAACGCATGACACCTGGAGAAGCTTAATGAACTGCAGACAGCTTGCAGATCCCATTGAGAACCATCGTTTGGCAGTGGGTAGTCATGTCTGTTTTGATGAGCCTTATCACCCCTTTCAGTCTGACTCTCTGGGCCACTCATTTATTCAACGAAGGTTTTTTGGGAACTGAGGTAGCAGAGGGTCATGGCTGAGAGCAAAGACTCAAATCAGACTGTGAGTTGAATCTTCCCTCTGCCATTTACTGGCTATAGGACCTTAGGGAAGTTCCTGAACCTCTCCGTGCCTCAGTTTCCTCACTTGTTAACATGGAGATAATAGTGCCTACCTCGTAGATTTGCTATGAAGATTAAATAGGTAAAGATGAATATTTTAAAAGTGATTTGCATAGTGCTCCACACATGGTAAGCACTGCATAAGTGTTAGCTTAAGTGTTGGCTGTAACTATACAACGTGTTTCCATCTTCAGAATACTCAGAGTGTCCAGAACAAGACAATCTAGGAAGATGGCAGGGGGCTCCACCAGTGACCACCTGAATGAGAAAATGGATGTGGCTGGATTATGGCAATTGCTCTGACAGGCTGAATGTACCTGTGCCTGCACCCACAATTCACCACAAAAACAGATCAATGCAGTGGTGGAAACATTAGACTCATTTGATACTGTGTGGATATATCCCCCAAAGTGCTACCTATGTTTAATTGTGAATATGGTTTAATTAATTGTGGCTACAGGGATATAATCTAAATCACCTTCAAACAAACCATTACAATGGTTAATTCTCAATTCTCTGGCAGGGAAAAGGAATACCTAGCAGAGCAACTGCTTGGGTTCAGAATAAAGTTCCACACATGCTCCTATTACCCAAAGAAAGTCAACTCCTCAGAGCAATGGGGAATATTTCCAAATTAATGCTGCCAATGGGAATAACCATTTAATATATTTGCATAGAAAATTTCTTCTGTTATTATTTAAGCATCAGTTGGAAAACAACATCTTGATCCAAGCATGCTTTGATGAGGCAGGAATTTACAGCTAGGAGCAGAGAAAGATCCATTTTGCTCAACAAATTTGGTGGAAGCAGAAAAACATGCAGTAAATTAAACCTGATTTGCATGACATTGTGCACACGTGCAGTCCCTCTTATGAGTCAGGGAATGCTCTTTGATTGAATTTTTCTATTTCTCTATGTTTGTATGGTATTTTGGGAACAATCGAGGAGCCCTCTGTTGGCTAATTAACACCTGTAAATTCTCATTGCTTTGTGTCTTCCTTATATTGCAGAGGTAATGAGTCCAAGTCCTAGTAGGGTTGTATTTTTATTAAAATTTCTTCGTATCTTTTTCTTCTCATGTCAAACAGATTACTACAGGTTTAACCCTTTAATGGCTTTTATGTTCTATCTTTATCCTGGGAAATAAAGCATGTTAGAGACTATCACTGAGTTGCTAAGAGGGAGAAATGAGACACCCAAGGAAATGGTGACTGGGGAAATGTAGGTTGGAACTATATGGTGACATAATAGTTAGAGATTGAAAATCCAGCTAGTTAATTTGTTTCTCAGTCTATATGATACCAAATAAGTGTTTATTAATTCATCAACGGACATTTCTTGAATAACACATGATGATGAAGGCAAGATAGTTTGCAAGAGGAAAGACAGCCACTGTCCCCAAGTCACAGTCTGGTGAGAGAGATAACAGTAAATAAATGTACAACTGGCTAATACATAGAAATATGCTCATGGTACTATTGAAAAACAGAGAAGAAAGATGCTAACCTATTCTGAGGGATCACAGACTTCTCAAAGTAGATGCAACTTGACCTGAATGTTAAAGAATGCTAGGAGTCAGTTAGCTGTGGGAAGAGGGTGGGGGCATTCCAGAGGGAAGAAATAACATACAAATGCCCTGTTAATGGAGAAAGCAGTTGCCTATGTGTGCACATTCCAGGGGGAGTTCTAGTGATCCCTTCCATGATGGAGTGGCCTCAGTGGTAATAGGAAGCCCACTCTGGTGATCCTGCTCTGTGAGGCTAAAAGGCCATTTGGGCTACTTCCATGATGGAAATATATTCTGCTGACTTATTGAACAACCGTGCCATCAGTGTGGGTAACCATACTTGTGTTGTGAGAAAGCTAGCCATTCTGTGCATAGTTATCCTGCCCTGAAACCTCTGGAATCACTAGTTACCATCAGGAAAAGTCACAACACACAAGTAATAGAGAAACTAAACCTCTCGCCCACTTCCTTTCAGTCTAAGAATCAGGGCAATGCATAGGCATTGATGATGGTGTCTAATTTCAAAGGAATCAGAATGCACTGAGAATGATGCCAACTTGAGTCTATTGTGTGGTGATGTACCTGGTCCCACTGTTGGCCAGCCTCAAAATGGCATCATTCTGAGTACTTACGGTCATTGGGAATCTTCTGCTTGAGAGATTAACAATGACTGAGACCGTGCTCATGGAAGTCCAAAGGGCCATATGGAGAGGTTGATCCTATTTATTGCCGTGTTAGTTAAGGGGAGCTAGCTGCCATAACAAATAGGTTCCCAAATGTATAACGGCTCTAACACAGCACGAGTTTGATTTTTGCTGTGTAACAGCACTGAATAGAACAGGTTGATGGAGTGGACCGCATCCATGCAATTATTCAGGGATCCAGGCTGGTGGAGAGTGTGCCATCTTCGAACTGTGGCTGCCAAGATTACCTTGGGGGTTGTCACCATTCCTGCCAGTTATAAGGGGAAAAGAACATGGAGGAAAGAATAAGGGAAATTATTTGTGGGGCAGGACTGGAAGTGGCACACCTGATGTCTACTCACATTCTATTGGCTGGAATTCAGTCACATGGGGACATCTAAACGCAAGGGAGTCTGGGAAATATCATCTGGTTATTTGTCCAGAAAGGAGAAAACAGATTTTGGGTAACAGCTAGCAGTCTTCCCCAATCCCTCCAGCCAATGCTACCTTTGACTACTAGACTTTACCTGGATTTTGTGCATGGCTCAATAATTATCCTAAGCACTAGGACCATAGCTTACTCCTATCACTGCCTGCAAGCCATGTGGCCATGTGCTACATCCTTATAGTGCTAGCCAGGATGATGTGACAGTTCATGGCTGATGGCCAAGGCCATAAACATAAGAGTTGGAAAATTTTCCTTATGATCTCATGCCTGGAGGTCCACATTGTTGTAAAATGATAGAATCTGAAGCTTTTGTCTGCTTATTTTGTTCATAGTTCAGCATAACATTATAAATGAACAAAGAGTTCCAAACACAAAATCTAGAAAATAACTGAGATAAATTTCCAAATTAATTTCTATGAGTCTTAGAAATAGGTTGTGTCAGAGCAATGACCTTAAAAGTTGTAATTGAATAGTTGGCCAGTCATAAGAGATATTTNAGCAGTCTTCCCCAATCCCTCCAGCCAATGCTACCTTTGACTACTAGACTTTACCTGGATTTTGTGCATGGCTCAATAATTATCCTAAGCACTAGGACCATAGCTTACTCCTATCACTGCCTGCAAGCCATGTGGCCATGTGCTACATCCTTATAGTGCTAGCCAGGATGATGTGACAGTTCATGGCTGATGGCCAAGGCCATAAACATAAGAGTTGGAAAATTTTCCTTATGATCTCATGCCTGGAGGTCCACATTGTTGTAAAATGATAGAATCTGAAGCTTTTGTCTGCTTATTTTGTTCATAGTTCAGCATAACATTATAAATGAACAAAGAGTTCCAAACACAAAATCTAGAAAATAACTGAGATAAATTTCCAAATTAATTTCTATGAGTCTTAGAAATAGGTTGTGTCAGAGCAATGACCTTAAAAGTTGTAATTGAATAGTTGGCCAGTCATAAGAGATATTTAGAATTCCATTTTAAGAGATGGGAAATATATAAAAAGAATGCAAGATTTTGACAGGTCCAAAAGTCTTTAGAGTTAACTGGAAAATGCATTCATGTATTTTAAGAAACAAAGAAAAGTAAAATTCAATTAAGCTAGCCTGGACTGGGAATGCAGTCTTCTGTAGTAAATAGCATCATCATGTAATGTATAACTTGATCACAAGGCTGTGGACTAAACAATCTATGAGCCCACCCCATGGAAGAGTTTTGGTATAACCATGGTAAATGGAACTAGATCTGCCCTATCAGTGTTGCAGAACAAGTATTCAGTGACTGTCCCAGCTGAAACTTTGGGTTGTTATGTAAACCTCAACTGGGCTAGATAGTATCCCTCGAAATTGTGTGGGTAACATAATTGTTTCTTTACTGTGTAAGTATCTTTCAAAACTCATAAAATTTAGGGCCGGCCCGGTGGCGCACTGCTACAGTGCGCCGCTTGGGAGCACAGCGGCGCTCCCGCCGAGGGTTCGGATCCCACATACAGACTGGTTCCCGCTCACTGGCTGAGTGAGGTGTGGACGCAACACCTAGGGTTGCGATCCCGTTGCCAGTCCGGTCCAGTACGGGCGCGACACTGAGGGTTGCGATCCGTTGCCGGACACGAAAAAAGACAAAAAAAAAAAAAACTCATAAAATTTAGAGTTTATTGAAATGTTTAAAAGACCAGAACCATAGCATTAATGTCTTTGTGTCTGTAATCTAGAAAAATTTTAAATTTTAGTTATTAGTAATGTTTAAATACTACTAATGACCTATTACAATAATGGTTTGATTTTGTAAGTCCCCAATAAAGAATGTACAATTGAGTAATTGACTTAGTTCCATAATTTTTGGTTTAAATCTTGCTAATTTTATATACAGTGTTTAAATATTTAAGAGAACTTAAGGTGCACTGTATTTAAAAGTCTAATTTATTAGACTTGTGAGAATTAAGTATGGGGAAAATTTTTCAGTGAGATAATTGAGGTGTTTAAAGAGGAAATTGAACATATTAAATTTAGAAATGCAGTTTAAAATTTGTAAAAGTGCTTAACCAAGTTTGTAAATGGGACCAAATACTAATAGTGGCTTGCCCCCACCAAAATATGGTTGTTAAGATTTGCTAGATATAAAAGTAAAATAAGATTTGTAAAATACACTAAAAAGCTAAAGGGAGGATTAAGTTTTTGAATTTATAACTATAATGAAATTAGAATTAATTACTACAACCAAAGAAGATACCCAACTGGAATTTTCTAGCACATAAAAACCACTCTCCTGGACATACACATGTGTCTCACAATTAGCAATTTTATGTTCAGGGTTTTTTATGAGATTTCAATAAACTTGTAAAAAAGAAAAAAAAATCAGTCAACCAAGTGTTTGATGGAATTGAGTAGACTTTTGATAGAATTGGCCAGTTTTCAGATTCTCAATGGGAAGGTTTCCCAAGAGCAAACCTAGTAGATGGAGGATCAGTTCATTCTGTTCAGTGTTCCTTGAGCAATGTACCTCCTTTAAAGGAAGAGAAATGCTCGAGGATTCCTGTGTCAAATTATTTTTATGTTACTTAAATATGTTTAATATAAAAATACATAGATATAAACTGTTTATAGTAAGAGCTGTAATACACTGCAAACAACTTAACCAACTAAATACAAACTCAGACACAAACATAATAAAATTCAAAGGAACAGCATGAACGTATGGTGATGAGTAATGCTTGGCTGGAACTCAGTCACTGTTTGCAACGTGAACGTGGCACTGGCTGCCACAGCCCCAGTTCCTTCGGTCCCACGTGTCCATATTACTACCTTGTATGCTAAGTCTATCTGCATGCCACTTTTTCTATCTGAACTTCTCTGTACAGCCTGCTGTGATGTCACTTGGCCTTCATTTGGCACAAATGCATCACTTACTATCCAGTTCACCTCTGTTCTTTTCTCATTAGTAGAAGCTTTGAAGTAGTGCCACTCGGCAACAATATAATTGCCAACAAAAGCAAATAAAAGCACTGAAATCTTGTGGCACTGTTCAGTTACAAGGTAGTTATTGAGATGATCCAGAATATCCACTCATTAAAGCTTTTGGATTATTACAAAATGAAAACTGAATTGACAACATATTCTATGAAACCAGTAGACTTTCATAGATTTAAGAAATGTGATAAATTTAAGAACTTAAAAGTTTAAAAAACTGATAAAGTGGAAAGAGCTTAAGCTTTGAAGAAAGACCAACTCAGGTTTAAATCCTAGCTTTTCCACTAACTTGATACTTGTGTTATCTTTTTGTCTCCTCTCTTCTTTCCCCATTTTAAAAATAAGGATAATAACACCAATCACACAGACTTGAAATGAGAATTACAGATAATATGTGTGAAGTTTTGAGCAAATGGGTAAGCACTCAGTAAAAGAGAGTTATTACTGTTTTTAGAGATTAAGTATACTTAGCACTTAGTATATTTGCCAAATAACCTGTTCTAAAATTATGAGTGTGTGTGTATGTGTGTGCACACGTGAAGGAAGAGGTTGTATAGGTGGAAATTTAACTTATATCAAACACAAATAAAAGATACTATAAAGCAATGATTTTTCAAATATGCTGAATAGAGCCCCAGGAGAAGTGGGGGTGAGGGTTGGAGTGGGGAGACCGGGTGAGGTTCAGCATCTCTACTGTCTTCAACCAGAGCAATTTTGTTTTACATACATGTTTTACACAGATGGGCTTCCATTTAAGATAATATCTGAATAATAAACTTTATGCCTAAAATTAAAAATTTTGAGAGCCATTACTATATTAGTATTTTATTGAAATTATGATGGTGGTGATGATGCTAACCACTGACCCATTATTATGTGGCAGACAGAATAAACTTATGAGTTAGATATTATCATTATCCTCAACATACTGGGAAAAAATTAAATTATATATAATTATACATGTAACTTTTTTCCTCCTATAGTGTTTTTGTTTAAAATGTATCCTTAGCAGTGCTATGACAACAACTTGAAATATTCCTCAATTTCAAAAGCCCTTGTAAACAGCTCTTCCAGAGCTAAACTTCAAATGTAATTCCTTAAACATTAGGTAAAATGATTTTCTCACCTTTTTGAAATACTAACCTATAGCTATGCATAGCCAACAGCTAGAAATTCACACCTCTCCATACAGTCTCTTAATCAGTCAGCATCCTTCATTTGACTCCTATTAAAATGAAGAGGCTTGAAACCAGTTTTGAGCAGTTGAGAAACATAGACTACCTCTAAGTTTCATTGTAATTTCATCCTATGGGCCCTAGAAATGCAGACACATGCATGCCCACTAGCCAACACACCACATGTCACACACACTCACAAAAGCGCGTGCGGTTTGTGTTATGCACATATACCAGTGAACTAAAGACTAGGATGTCAATTGTCTAAGGAATTTATTAATTCTAACTCTGAAAAAAATACATGATGAGAATAAGGGAAAACACTGCCTAAATTTCTTATAAAATTGTCTAAGTTATTATCTCTCTTTGGGATTACAGATCTTTTGTTGTCATCTAATGTGTATTTCCCTTTTGTCAGTGGTGAAAAACTCATTTTGCTCCAGAAAGTAAGTGAATCATCTCATTCACTGGCCAAAGAATCCTCTTTCATGCTGTAACTAGTGTTGACGGAAATTTGGAATGTTGTCACTCAGATTCTCAAAGGTACATAGAAGCTTTCAATGCTAATCCTCCCGCCTCAGGTCTTAGCACAAGGGGTGTATAGTTGTAGGGGTGTATAATCAACTATGTCATTATTTTAATAGGTCATTAAAATAAGTAAAAAAAATTCAAATGATTATAAAACCTACGTTTTCTGCAATATAATCACAGCCAGAAGCTCTATGTGTATACGATAAAATAAGGCCATGGCACAACTATCACCTAACATCACTCAAATGTTCTTTGAAACTAGGAGAATGTAAATAAATTAGTTGAAAAAGAAACCCCTAACACAGCTAAGGGTTGAGACCATGCTGTGACAGAAAGACATTAAACTAAGAAAACAAGGACTTTGTTTCTGCTCACGAGTAGATTATATTGAAAGAGTCACTTAATCTCTGAATCTTAGTCTTTTCTTCTGCTAAATAAAAAGGTTTCTGGCCCTACCTCTGGTACATACTACATGTGCTAATATATATGTTGTAGTTCACTTGTGCAGTTCAACACATATTTCTGGTTCTCCTCCTCTCAGTGCATGATAGGGTTGCACTTTCTGCTTGCCATGAGGGTAAGTGAAGTGCTTTGGTCCATGCAATGTGGGCAAAAGTGTTGTGTGTCACTTTCAGGTAGAAACTTTAAGAATTGGAGTCTGATTTTGCCACAAGCCCTTCTCACTGCAGTAGTGACTGCAGAAGTTCATTTGCAGATGAATCTTGGTCTTGGTGGGTCCCTAAGTGTCTACAGTGAGCAGAGGCACCCCTGCTGACCCATGTAGATAAAGTGCATAAGTAAGAATTTTTATTATGTTGGTGTTTTGAGATGTTGGAGCTGTTTATTACTGCAGCATAACCTAGTATACCTTAACTGAGACAAACTCTTTGAATAGTATTAAGGACTATCAAAATGTAGGAATGAAGAAAGCACTTGTTTTGAAAGTTTGCAAACAATTTTGTTCTATTTAGATTTTTAAAGACTTCAAAAGGAAAAGGAAAAAATGTTGCCCTTTCAATAATATCTTTTTGTTAGTGAAAAAATCAAGTATTAAATGCATAATAAAGTAATGACTCCATGTGAGAGAAGAACAGATAAAGTATTCACAGGAGGGACCATGCCAATATGCAATGTCCTTGCTATGCAAGCCAAGGAATGCTTCTGGTTTTGTTTAGCTTTTTTGCTGGGTTGGGCATATTTTGCATCTGTTTTTAACCGATCAGGAGAAATGTAGGCTTGGGGTCTAAGAGAAAATATCGTTTCATGCAATCAGAAAAGACAATGTGGGGAGGGGTCTCATGAAAATTGTATTTTGTTTTGTCAGCACCATGTTTAATTCTTTTCCTTTTCTTAATTGGAATGGCTTTTGGTGCTGAACCTTGCTGTTCTCCAGAGCACCATTACTCCCTGTACACACTGCCCCTATACACAGCTGTTATCTGCCTGACACCTGGGGTCATTTAGATTTTGCAATCCTTTCATTGAAGCATACAGGTTTTAAAGAGATATGGGAGTTTACACTAGCAACTAAAAACTAATACATCTGTATAAAAGTAAAAAAATAAATACATCTCTCTTCACTAGAATGTTAAGACTATGGAACCACGCAGTGCAGGCAACATGGGGAGATACTAGAAAACTGGGGATAGACATCTCCTTGAGAAGTTATTATCTTTTTTCCTGTAACTCTGAAAGGAAATTTAAGAGGTAAGCAATGATTGAAAATTAAGCTTAGGTTGGGTTAGTCAACATAGCATCTGACTTAATATACTATTTCTTTTAATTTTCTTCCTTATTTCTTTTTATTGTGTTCTCATCAGACTGCTTCTTATCTTTTACAGTTTCAAATCCAAATATACATCAATAGCCACTAGGCTGTTTACATAATTGGCTCTTTGTCTATGACAGTAGCCCTTGTGTCATACTTTGAAAAAACTGCTTTGTAGGTGTTATCTTGTAAATCCACCCCATGTAAGAGATGGCAAGAGATGTTTGCTGAAAAGAGGTGTAGTCAAGCACCTTTGAGACTGCAAATGTGGATTAAGTCCATAATGAAGAACTCCACCTGCCCTGAGGACATTGTCTCCCCTGGGCAGGATCAGTCCTGGCTGGAGCTACTTGGAAGTTCAAAACCTTCCTTTCAAAAACTTCTCTTTCTCTCACATCCTGGATGCTTCTAACAACACATCTTGCTGCGTAAGTTTTCATAACTTATCTCAAATGTGGCCACTTCCTACTAGGGTCCCTGTTACTGCTCTTGCCTGGATGGTCTTGTGGGGACCTTTTCACTCTCTTCCTCAACAGTCTATATCTCCCACAAAGGCCACCTTGTCCTTCAACTCCTCAATCAGGTTGTGCCACTCTTCTGCTTTAAACTCACCAGGAATTTCTCATCCATTAGAATAACACCCACTCTCCTCACCATGCCTAGGAGATGTCAAATGCTCTGACCTCTGGCTGCTGTCCTGCCTCCTGGCTGGCCTGTTCACCCTGCTCTGTTTGCTCGCCAGTCTGACCTCCTGGAACTTGCCAGGCTCACACCCTTGCTGTCCTGTCCTCCTGGCACTTATTACTTCCTGACTTTATGCTGTATATTTGTAGCAGGATATTAAAATGAGACCCTTCCTGTGTTGGGGTCCCAAAGCTGAGAACAGTGGGTGGCTCCCCACTTATGCAGGACATGCCAATTGCTGCTTTGATTGAAGAACCTAAGATCAAATTGGGAAGGGGGATGGAAAAAGTTTTAAAGTAAGAATTTCTGTAGAGAGACCTAAGTGGTGGGGGTAAGGAGGTCAAATCTCAAGAAAACTAGGGGGGAGAATTTAACATGTATTTCCTAGAGTTTCAGGGTAGGGGGACTGGTGTCTGGCTTAAGAATTAAAAATAAAAACCTTCCAGGAGAGAGCTGGCTGATGCAGACTGAAGTGGGGCCTGTGGTGACAGTCTGCTCTTCCAGAGTTTGTTGGGGGCAAGTATGTGGCTCTATTTTCTGGGCCAGATGTGGCCTGAAAGGTGAAGTTGACCCCAACAGAAGGGTAGAACAGAGGCTAAGGAGATTGTGGATGGCCAGATGAAGAAGACAACCACAGGTGG
>NW_007733290.1:78076-99751 GCF_000696425.1 Galeopterus variegatus | reverse complement strand
AGAGGGGAGGCCTAGTAACAAGGGAGGGTTCAGAGTCATAGAAATTTGATTTAGAAAAGTTCAATAACGCGACATGTCTTGCACCCGAGTGTAGTGGTTGCAGATTTATATCTGCTGCACAAGAGAATGGGGCCGCAGGGCATAATACTGGAGAGTTAGAGGTGGGGCATTAGGCCACCTCTAATTAATTGCTCTATACAATGTGCCTGCCAAGTGCGCAGTGGGCAGGTACCTTGAGTCCCATTTTGCCGGCAATAAAATTAAGTCACAAAGTAGCTTATTGACAACAAAGGATCTTGAAATGAGACATGGACAGGTCCAGAGAGCTGGCTAGAGCTGGAGGGCAGACTGCCCACACTGTCCCCTGACCCACCCCTAGACTCCTCTCTCCAGAAACACTGAGGCTCCCAGCAAGATTTAAAGGGAAACATGCAAAAGACCTCACTGAAGATTGAATTAATGCCTGCCAGGGTGGTGGAAGGAAATAAAAGGGGAATTTACAAATCCATCAGGGAAAAGGGAGCATTACAGAGAAAGGAGAGCAAGATATAAATGAAAAGGGGTGGAAAATTAATGAGGACTAAATTGGATTAGAATTTTATGTGCTCCATGGGGTTTACAACACTTCACATGCAATTAGGAATAAAATCATGGACTCCCCAAGCTCCTCTTCCTTGGAGGTACAGAAGGTTTGGAGGAGGGAAGAAAATCCAAGAGGGCCTTTGCTACAAAGACACAGGCCAGGCAGTGGGTGGACAGTAGAACAGACTTCTCGGTTTTAAGCATGTCTTCTGTGGACCTGACTGGGCCATTTCACAGCGGTCACAATTTCTCTTGTAAGCACATCTGCTAATACTGGTGGCAACAGACCTATGTATGGAATTTTCAGTTTGCAAAGTTTAGAAATATTGGCCTGGGGGAGACATATCCTTTGAGATAGGCAGGAGGAGTAAGTATCTCCTCTGTTCTATAGATGAAGGAAACAAGGCTCAAAAAACAGCTAAATGGCCCAAGTTCACACAAATGCTGGGCGATCGAGCTCAGACTCAATCCCAGATCTTGTCCTAAAATTCTACTTTGGACTTACAGTTTTCCTGGGGTGAGAAGTGGGTAGGGAGAACAAGTTTTGTCTTAGACAGGGACAGAATAAGTGGAATGGCAAACTCACCATTCTAAGGTCTTTCTGACCCCAGAAATTTTCCAACCAGCTTTTGTCGTTTTTAAAAGTCCACAATTCAATATGTGTATTTGCATGTGGTGGTTCTCAACAGGGGTGCTCTTGGCAGTGTGATTGGGATAGGTCCATGTTTCTAAGGTCTTTCTGACCCCAGAAATTTTCCAACCAGCTTTTGTCGTTTTTAAAAGTCCACAATTCAATATGTGCATTTGCATGTGGTGGTTCTCAACAGGGGTGCTCTTGGCAGTGTGATTGGGATAGGTCCATGTTGTCCAGGATTGGAAGATGTTTAGGGTCATTGTCTCCCACTCAATACGGGTGTCATTGCCTCCCAGCCTTAATCATCCTGACAAAAACAGTCCCCAGTCGCTTCCAAATGCTTTCTGGAGGCTGATATAGTCCCCAGTTGGGTATTGTGTCTCCTAAAATGGGTAGTACATTCACCTCGCGGTTAGAGGCTGCACTCTGCAGACTTGGACTGTGGTGCATCCCCACCTCTTGCACTGAGGGGGGGTGAACTGAAGCACGGTAATGCACAGCCCAGTGGCTGGATTCATGAACAGCTGGCAGAGGGGAGGGCAGAGCAGCTCAGCCTGGGATCCTGGGTGCCACCCTCTGAAACAGAGACCACACCTCCACTCAGGGAACTTTACACAAAGAGCGTATTTTTTTTTCTGGTAAATGTGTCCAGATGTGGAAGTCCTTGGTTTTTGGTTTATGGGTAGGGTGATCACGGTTCCTAGTTTACCTGGGGGACGATCCCAGTTTATACCTGTTTTCTTGGCAACATTATCGATAACTCCCCCTTTCACTCTGGAATGTGTCCTGGTTTGGATAGTAAAATATCTGTTCCCCTAACATGGGAGAACTCAGGCAAGTGTGTGTGTCTGAAAAGCTGAGAGACGGGCAACGTCTGCACATCCCAGCAGTTCCTTCCTTGAATTACCATGCATACTTGGCCACTGTTCTTGGCTGAATTGTGTTCCCTTGAAGCTATAGTCCTCAGTACCTCAGAATCTGACTGTACTGGAGATAGGGTCTTTATAGAAGTGACTAAGTTAAAATGCGGTCATATGGGTAGATCCTAATCCAATATGACTGGTGTCCTATGAGAGGAGGAGGTTAGGACACAGACACGCACAGAGGAGAGACCACATGAACACACAGGGAGAAGACAGCCATCTACAAGCCAAGGGGAGAGGCCTCAGAAGAAACCAATCCTGCTGACACCTTGATCTCAAATGTCTAGCTTCCAGAACTGTGAGAAAATACATTTCTGTTGCTTAGGCCACCCAGAGTGTGGTATTTGGTTATGGCGGCTCTAGCAAATTAATACAGCTACTGTCTGAGATACATAAAACAGAATTGACTGACAGGAAATAAAAAACGCAGTGTTCTAGGGATGGTAAGACCTTCAACCTGGTTTACCAGACAGCTTTACTTTTCCCAAGTAGGGAAAACAACTCTTGAGGGACCAGGTCTAGAGAAAAGGACCTCGTCAGTGTGAAACAGCCATCAAGAGTTAGTGGCCCAGCCTCTGGGAACTTACGGATCTTTACGAAGCCCTGGAAACAAGCCTGATGCCTGGCCTTTCCTCCTACTCATGGCAGCCTGACTTGCTCTTTCAGTGGGATGAGATGGGGAAGGAGTTGGTGAACCTCCTGACCAGAGCTGTTTTTGCTGGTTGTGCCTGCTGGGTACTGAGAAGTGTAACTTCAGAGGTAGGTTCCAGCCTCTGGGGTGCCATGGTTATGATCACCATAACCCCCCTCAAAACACACACACGCACGCACGCACACACACACACACAGTGGCCATTAGGAGGGGAAAGTGGCTTGCCCTGTACCCTCACTACTCTGGAGCCTGGGCAGCAGGCATGAATAGTATCCCCTGTGTGACTAATGGGGCCAGTAATCTGCTATCCAGTATATATCCATTTGCTGAGTGCTGGGTTTTGGATCCCAAGGGGCCTGAATTCACATTTTGGCTCTGCCATGTGCCACATTTACCATCTTAGGCAAAATATGGAATCCTTCTAAGGACTGGAGATATAATAAAACTTGCCAGTCTGCATTACGTGAGGATTATGTGAGCTGATGAATGTGAATTTCTCAGCATACTGTCTCCCCGAGGAAGCACAGGTAATGCTGGTAGTAATATTTCTGTACCAGGCCCTGCTTCAGCAAAGCCAGCTGCCTTTCTGGCCCAAAGAGGTAGACATTATTAAAAGATGCTCCTTACTTAAGGTCGTGTGACTCACAAGACCACCCTCAAGGTTGGGCACATGGGGCTTGTGACGATTGGCTGGTGGTCTCTATTCCCCACTGCTCATGTTTCCCCCTAGTTCTCAGCACCTTCTCAAGACCTGCGTTTTTATTGCTCAGGGCACCTATACCCTTTACTTCACCTTTGAGTTCTTCCTCTAGCATGGCCCATAAATTCCCTAGGCCTGTGCTTTACCTTCCTTTCCCACTCTGAAGATTCCACACAAGGGAGTGTTTCAGAAAAGGATGTGGAGAAGCTGATTCTGCAACTGAAGTAAGACTACCAAGTGCACTGGCTTTGCAGGACCAATGCTGAAACCCTCCATAAGTCCACCCTTGCAGAGAGGGTCGTCAGCTACTTAGATTTAAGGACAAGGAAGAAATCCACCTGATCTTAAGGGATCAAGGTCTCCTAATCAATCATAATCAGAGGTTACCATCCACTCCCTCTATTCCCTCACCTGAATCAACCTTATAGAACTCAAATCTACAGGAAGCTAAATCTGTCCCTGTGACTGGATTAAAGAAGGTGACAACATTGAGATGATTTCTCAGAAAATTCCTAGGTACCTATACTCACTATGTCTAACAACTCTACAGACCACCTCCACCATCGTCCAACAGTTATTCATTGCACAACAGAAAATAATTTCTAACCCCTTTACATAATAAACAAAGTTTCTAAGTATTTGTAGTTGTTCCCTCTGGAGTGTGGATTCCTGATTACCCCCTCTAGAATGTGTATTCCCATTTAGGAAACTTTAAATACTACCCACATCTGCTCAGAGGGTGTAAATTAAAAGGCATGTGCACCTGTCATGCTGTCATTACTGAGGTATGTGAAAGTAAATCATAGACAAAATTTATGCGTTTTTACATAGAATGTTTTTCATAGAAGATAAACACACACACGAAGAATTACTGAGTCAAGAAATATGGGCATTTTTGAGGATCTTATTACGTGCTGTTAAAGTGCCATACAGAAGTGTCGTATCACGATACAGTGCTGCAAGGTCATAGAAAGTAGATATTTCACTGGATAGTAATATGTATTGCCATTTAAAGAAATACTTGCTCAATTATAGATAAAAATAATATCTTATTTTAATTTCTGCATCTTTAAAAAATGAATGGCAAGGTTGAACATTTTTCATGTGTTAATTTATTGGCAACATTTTTTCTTCTTGTGAATTGTTGATTTTTATATGATTATCCTTTAGGGTTCTGTTGTGTGTCTTATCAACTGGCATGCACTTTTAAACGGAGGTGCTAGATCTTTGTCTGATGCCACTTTCTCAGTTGAGGAAATGAGCCTAAGGTCACATAGCTAGTGGCGAAGATCAAATTCACGCTGAGGTTTGTCTCACTCTGGAGCATATTCTCTTCCAATTATGCTGTACTTCTTTCCAGTGTGCCAGGGAGTGGTGAATTAGACAATGTCTGTGTTGAGTCTGTGGCAGCTCAGAGATAGGACCGACATAAATATGGAGCTTAATTACTGCGATGCAGGTCCTGGAAATGTCTCATAAATAATTTCTCATTTAACCTCAAGATACTCCTATTAAACGAGAATCAAGTATAATTATGATATTGACATTTTACAGATGAAACTGCTAGGGCAAAGTAATATCTATGTACATTGGGTCAAGTAGAGGTCAAATTGAGTCAGACTCAAAACTATTATTTTTTGATAATATTGTAACACTCCATTTATCTGTCACCATCAGAAGGAAGAGGCAGGTCACTTAAGTTAATTTTCAGTTAAATGAAAATTACCCCTTTAAATACCAATTTAAAAAAAAATCTTTTATAAAACTTTCACAAAAACACGACCACTGACACTTGTTTATCTTTTCTTCCTCTTGAGAAGCCACTGAAATGATAGCAAATAAAAATTTTCAAAGGTATAAAACACAACAAAGAAGAGAACATCACGGATGAGAAATGTGAAAAGGGGGAGAGAGAAGCTGAGAGAATAGATAGGGAATCTGTCACTGTTGACTTAGACTGTGGTCTGTGGATCTGCAGCCACAACATCTGTCGCTCCACAGAACTTGTTAGGAAAGTAAATTCGTGGGTCCTTTGCCAGACCTGCTGAATCATACTCTGTGGGTGGGACCAAGAATATGTATTTAATAAGCTCAGGTGATTCTTACATATGGTCAAGTTTGAGAAGCATGAACTTAGAGAACACCGGAGTGATGCGGCTGATGAAACTGTCCTTTGCCTTCCTAAGCCCAGAGAGGTTAGAATTTGCAAGTAGCAGCTATGAGGGGGTATTTTAGCAAACGAGCTCCTTCCTGTTACTTGCAGGGCCCAGGGTAATGATACAAATGGAGTCCCCTAGCCCCCAGCTGGCACCTCTTCTCTTCTTCCCCGCCTCTGTTCTGCACCACAAAAGGCCTCCTGTGCACCGGTGTAGTCAGCCCAGTTGGCCTGTTGGAGCTCCATTCACACCCCACAAATAGTCTCTCCTTGGCTATCGTTTAAGGCCTAGGGGAGAGGTCTGCACAGTCCCTGGAAGGAAGAGGGCTTGGGGCTGATTAGGCAGGGAATTCTGAAGCCCCAGTTACTCAGTGCATGGTCTAGAAGGAAGATTGTGAGCATTGGATGGATCCACCCTTGGTTCATTGAACTCCTCACATAGTGGGGAGGGCTAAGGCCAAAGGAAGGACAGAGCAGGAGTATTTTTAGAGTAGGAACCAGGCAGGAGCTCCAGGTATGTGGCTAGACAGGTGGATTGGATGGTAATATAGAGCTACTAATAGAGGGATTAATTGAAAGCACATAAAAGGAATACTGATATTCCTTACCCCCTCCATCACCCCTGATTTCCAGACTACTCCTTTCTAAACTGAGAAATTCAATATCCTTTAGAATATTCTAGGGATCTCCCTGAAAAATAGCCACACACTTCTGGCCTAAGCATCCTGGGCCATAGCCTGCCAGATGAAAGTCCCAACCCCAGGCACCAAGCTCCTAGTTGTCACATTTAGGATAGAGCCATGATTAAGTATTAATAGAAAGTTGAGGAAAGTCAGCATCAGGAAAGAAAAGATGGAGATAGAATAGAATAGTATCAGAGAAAACAATAATAAATAAGCCAAATCTAAGAGAGTACCAGTAAGGCTTTAATCAGAATCCTCTGAGATAACTGCATTCATAAAACAAGAAATGATATTATGAGAATGGTACAGTCAAAACAGGAAGGAGCTATTCTGCATTAAGACTCTGATTGTCCATTGTGGCACTCTTTGTTGCCTATGCAACAACTATTCACCTTACGTCCTCTTTTCTGGCAAAATACTGATTGTGTGCACCCTTCTCCCAATGCCTTGTGTTTCAGGGCAGACTCGGTCTCACTCCAGCACTAGGAGTGGATCTTGATAAGTTCAGACCAATTGTGGTAATGCTGTTCCCTCTGTCATGTGACTGGCTTAAAAATGGATATGTGCCCAATAAGGTTTCAAGAAAGTCTGTTAATGGGGTTTCTGAGAAAGTTTTTCTTGCTCTTGAAAAAGAACACAAGACAGATATTTCCTTTTCTTCCTTTAGATCTCAGTATGTGAAGATGCAACGATTAGAGTTCCTGCAGCCACCTTGTCACTAAAGAGTCTATAAGCCTAATGACAAGGGTGACACAATAAAGCTGCCAGAGCCCCAATGTCACTAGCAGCTGAATTGTTTAACCTCTGTGCCACCCACCTCTGGACTTTTGGCTGTGAGAGATAAATAATCCCTTTTTTGTTTAAACTATTTTGGGTCAAGTCCCACTTGGGAGGCCAAGAGCATCTTAATGAAAGAATTCAAAGAAAAATGTTCCATTGAAAGTTTACAAAATGATACCAAGAAAAATTCCTCAAAACATGGAACAAATAGGCCCAAATGGAATATACAAGTTAAAAGGTCAGACTTAAAAGATCAGCCCAGGAATGAGTTCTGAAAGGTGAGCAGAGAAGATGCATAAGAGGAAATTATCGAAATAATGGTACAATGGCATTTCCCACAACGAGGGTTGTAAAATCCAGGTTAGAAAGTCTTTCTTATTGTCAATTAGAATAAATGAAAAAATATCAAAACCTAGACACATCTTTGTAAGATTTCAGAACACCAAGAATCTTTTTGATGTTTTCAGAGAGGAAAAAAACAAATCACTTACAATATAGAAGACCAGATTGTCATCAGCAAGTTTGGATGCTAGAAGTCAGTGGGACAATTTCCCTGAAATTTTAAGAAAAAATTATTTTGAATTAAGAATTGTACACTCAGCTAAACTCTAAGTCACATAAAGGTAGAATAAGTGTGTTTTCAAAGATGCAACAATAGGAAGTTATACAAAATTATATTACTGTTCAGCAAATATTCACTTCTACTCCCCCCCTACTATGGTGCAGTATAGTTCCCCATCACTTTGGTGTTGGAATTGGCCATGCGACTTACACCATCCAATGAACTGTGAGTACACGTGACATATATCATATTGAGCAGAGGCTTTAAAGGTGCTTGTGAGTTTACCTTTTTCCTCATATTTCTCACTTTGTTGTAAAAAGAGCAATCCTCAGGCAATGCTGCTTTTTCTATCTGGGACCCTGAATGATGAAGTCAACCTGAACCTGTCCCACAGCCTGGAAACGAGGCAAGCTGCACCAGTTCGTTTCAATGGAAAAGGAAGTCTGTGATGGAGAGCTTGAAAAAAAAGGAACACAACCCCAAAAGAAAAATAATAAGAAACACCAGAAATAAAACAAAATAAAACTTACAAGTAAACGTAATTATAAAACCATATTTGACTCTATTATTAACAATATAGTCTTTGTAGATTTAACTTTAGTGATATAGCATAGGAGTCATTTTTTTTTTCCATACTAGCTAGTTGGTATTTTTTTCTTTCCTCATTGAATTGCCTTGGTAGCTTCATTGCAAATAAACTTACTCCATGTGTAAGAATCTATTTCTGGACCCTTTATTCTTATCTATCATTATGCCAATACACACTCATTTGGTTACTGTAGCTTTATAGCAGGTCTTGAAATCAGGGTTGAGAATTCAACTTTGGTGTCTCTTTTCTCTCTCTCTCAGATTGTTTTGGTTAATCTGCGTTATTACATCTCAATGAATATTTTAAAATAATTTATCAAATTCTGTTTAAAAAGTCTGTAGTTATTAGGATTGGGATTGTGTTTAATTTATAGATCAATTTGAGAACTGACATTTTAACAGTGTTGAGTCTTATAATCAATGAAACAATATATCTCTGTTTATTGAGGTCTTCTCTATCTCATTAGTTTTGGATTTTCGGGGTAGAAGTCTTACATGATTTTTGTTATATTTATTCTTACTTTAAAAAAAGTTTGTAGACGCTATAATAAGTGAAATTTTTAGTTTAATTTTTCAGTTCTTTGCTATTGTTTTTATGTTGATCTTATATCTGTTAACCTTCCTGATTACACTTATTAGGTCTAGTAGATTTTTTTAAAAAGATTCCATAAGTTTTTCTATATAAACAATTATTTTATTTATAAATATTTTACTGCTTCCTTTCCAAACTTTATACTTTTTTCCCTTGCCTTATTGCCCTCAATAACACCAGAAACGATGAGAGCAGACGTCCTTGCCTTGCTCACACTCTTTTGGGAAAATCATTCAATATATCACCATTATCACCATTAAAAATAATTATCACAGGGCCGGCCCGGTGGCGCACTGGATAGTGCGCCGCTTGGGAAGCGTGGCGGCGCTCCCTGCCGGACACAGAAAAAAGACAAAAGACAAAAAAAAAAAAAAAATTATCACATAGGTTTTTAATAGATGACCTTTATCAAGTTGAAGAAACTTCTTTCTATTACTAGTTTTTCTAAGAAAATTTTAAAATCATGAGTGTATGTTGAATTTGGACAAATTTTTCCACCTCTATTGAGATGATCATATTTTTTCTGTTTAATTCTTTTATTGCAATGAAATGCCTTAATTGTTTCAATTTTTAAAGTAACAGTGCATTTCTAGGATAAATCCCAGTTGGATTTGATGAAGTTTGCTATATTTTGCTAAAGATATAAGATACTATTTGTTCATGTAATAATAGGTTTTTGTAATTTTTTTCTTGTAATAGCTTGTCAGATTTTGATATTAAGTATATGTGAGCCTTATAAAGAAATTGAGTTTTTTCTCCTCCATTTTCCAAAAGTTTGTTTAAGATCGCTATTATTTCCTCCTTTGTACATCTGTTAGAATTGACCATTTAAAGCATCTGTGCATAAAGTTTTCTCTGTGGGAAAGTTTTGTTGAAATTATTGATTCAACTTTTTTAATAGATATGAGTACTTGCATTTTCTATATCTTCTTGTATCAGGTTTGATATATTATAATTTTATAAGGAATTTGTTTATTGTATCTAAGTTAAATTTATTGTTATAAAATTTCACATCATTATTTTAATATCTGCAATTTCACATTATTATTTTAATAAAAATGCAAATTACATTTTGGGATCTTACTTCATTCTTGGTTATGGATAAAACAACTGGACGAAAAATCTGTAAGGCTATGAAGACATTAAGATTGAATGACACTATCGATCACCTTTACCTAATAGATATTTATAGAACACTATACCCAGCATAAAGAATGGAATACACATTTTTTGAAAAAATGTATATCATTTGCTGAACCATAAATATCTCAATAAATTTCAAAAGACTGATTTCAAGATCTGCTATAAAGCTACAGTAGGTATTTTAATATATTTTTATTTATATTTGAAGTGCCTTTCTTATAGATAGCATAAAATTGGAAATTGATTTTCATACAAACGAGTTTCTCTCAGCCACTAACCAACACATTGAATCCAGAACCTTTACTTACTACACTCCTGCCAGTAAATTTGCCCCAGTCTAATATTATAGCCCTCTTATACTTATTCAAATCCTTAGGATCATTCCCCATACATGTTACCCCAAACAAATGATCATATAATTGCCAGAATCTTGCAGTTCATTCTCTGTTTCATACCTTGTGGGTTACAGTTCATAACTGACTCTTTGGGGCTTGCTGGAACTTGAGTCCAGATATAGCTCTAAGAGTAATGAGAGTTTGGGGGTGTAGGTATTGAAGAGGATCAGAATTTCCCTGCAAGGCAGGAAACACCATTACAGGTTTTCCAGGGAAGGGGAGTCTAATCTCTTCAGACAGAGGAGGAAGGTACACATCTAGTAACAAACAAGTCTTGACAGAATGTGGGGGTTCAAGATCCTTAGCTTCATTTGAAACTATTCCAAATGTTGGAGTTCTACTTCTTACCTATTAATTGCGCTAAATTCAACATAAGAGATTCTTCAAGCTTGTAAATTCAATTTGTGTTATAATTCAGCCACCCATAGGACTAAACTTTGGATTGTTTTCAGATATCTCAACCTGAAGCTAAAAGAGGTAAGAGTTACTTTTAGGGCAGCCAGAATTGTTTTATGGTCATGCACCTGGACCTTGATCTGGAAATTTAAAATTCTGAGCTCATTATTTTCTTTCCCATTCTGTATAGTATCCTTAGATGCAACCAACCAATCCCATAGTTTTAACTCTTGATTTACATTAAAATGTTTTATGGCAGCAGCTACTTGGTCATTCAAAGCTGTGTCTTCTACAGGCACTGGACTCCAGGTGATCACACACGATGATTTAAATAACTGTTTTGTCCCTGCATGCCATGGACTATTGTTTCCCATTTCTCCCACTTACCACTAGAAACAGGGTCTTTAGTACCTTTAAATATAGTAAGATTAGAGATTCCCATTCTTTAGATGCTGCCCACCTGGAATCACTTCTGGAACACTTCTCAAATCACTTCTGGAACCTTCTGGAATCACTTCTTTAACTGTGTTCAGTCAGAGAAGCAGAGTGACTAAATATAGTGGAATAAGGCATTTATCATACAACAATACCTTACACAATTGTAGGAGGAGTTTAAGAAATAGAAGTGTGAAATGCAAAGTTAGAGGATCAAAAAAAAAGGCACTGGGGTAGGTAGACATGTCAAAACTTGAAAGGTAATCTAAGAAACCAAACATGCTAGATGGCCATAGTGGGACCATGTAGGGGACACTTATGGAGGGGTGACAGGGAAGCTGTTGCCTCTAAGTGTCTGCTGCAAAGAAGCTAAGGTAGACTGGGTTGTTACTGGTCAGCAGGATCAACAGTTAAACAGAAGAGCAGGACGTGGAGTGAAGGAGAGTAAGCACAAGCTAGAACTTGCTGGGCACTTCTGCTTGTGTTTGTCAATGCCTCAAACTGCAGAAAACTTCAGAGAGTAATGCTCCTTCACTATTCGTTCCCAAATCTCATGAAAATTCTTCTCTTAGCAACTCTGACCCAGAATCCTGCAGAAGGGGACTCTGGGAAATATAGTGCTCACAATAGAGCAAACCAGAACACATATCTTGAACATCAGTTATTTTCTCACCCCCAAATGACTTCTACAATCAATGAGAGTGATATCAAACCTACTGATGTAGATCTTGATAATAAATTTTTACATGCTAAGCCAACACTTCTGGATCACTCTCAGGTGACTACTAAAATTAAATTGTACACACATACATCACACTGTCTATACTGGAGAATTTTAAAGTTAATTACCTCAAGACAGTGTAATAATACATATGCTAATTAGAACATGATTGAAGATATAGATATAAATGTTAAAAATAACATGTATGGAGAGAGATGTAAATATATATGTATATATTATATAGATGTATCTATAGATACATAAGAAAAATTATTTAAAGACAATATTTCTGAAATGTTATCCTAGGATGGTAGATTACATGTCATTTTACTTGATGTTTTTGTTTGTTGTTTTATACTAAACATGTTATTTTATCATCAGAAATTTCAAAAATTATAAACAAATTAATAACGTTTTTAGCTTTTATTTGAGACTAAATGCTAAATAGCATATGTGCATACAGTCAACATTAAATTTAATCTATCAAAACTTATGATCTGGAACTTTTAGCATCCTAGGCATTACCAGCCAAGTTCTTAATTTTGAATTCTACAAATGCAACAATGACCCTTTTTCTGTACTTCTCTACCTCCACCTTTCATGGCGTTACAAAGAAAAAGGCTTATTTATTTATTTTAATTTAGTTGCAACCCCTCCCCCCACATTCCCCTTTACATAAATTAAGACATTAACCTTCTCAATTAATGAAATTCATGGCCCCAGGCTTTGGCACTGGACAGAGGCAGAGACTGCCTTGGGAAGAGGCAGGTTGAGATTGGCTGCCCCTGGCTGGATCTGTATACCCTAAATCTCCACACATCAGAGCACAGTGCCTGGCCTCATGAAATGTTATTTGAATTTGGCTACTGGGAAGGAAGGTTAAAAATTTAACAACTGTGTTTTGATTTCATCTTCATGTTCGAGGGTAAGGATATAGGTTTCTGTGCCCCTCAGGGAATGAAGGAGCTGGGCTGGCATTTAATTTCATCACAGGAATCATCCACTATGACCATCCAGGGGCCTGTGCCCGCCAGTTGCATTCTTTTTACTATATTTAGTCCATTATGAATATGGAATAACACTGAAAATGATTCACATCGACATCCCTCTGTCTAGCCTAATAACATCAAAATCATTAACAGCAAATGTGAAGTTCTCCCCGACAGTGAGAGTTGGATGTCTGAGCCCCCCACAGTGTCCTCCTGAGCCTGTTCTGATGGATACTGGACACAGTCACCCAGCATGCTTGCTCTTCCGTTCCCCAATCACCTCCCCCTTCAAAGGAAAAACCTAGGCAAAAAGGCAGGCCAGGGAGAGAAAAGGTTGCTGTTGGCTACACACAAAGTGTTGATGAAATGCCCAGCCAGCTGGAGATGGGTCCTCACCAAGGACAGCGAGAGGTGAGGGTCAGAGAGCTTTAGAGAGACCCCTTCTCCCTGCCTCCCAGTCTCTCTCCCTGCCTCCTCTCTCTGTCTTTTTCTCTTCCTGCCTTTCGTTCTCTCTACACATCCCAACTGAGCTGCGGATGCTCTACAGTCTCAACTGCCACTCTGTCATCTGGCAACCTGATCACCTTCATTCCTACTAGTTCTACTCAGGTTTTTCCCACAGAGGACTTATCCACATCCTGCTTTATTCGCATGCATGTCATTCCTCGGAGAGGTGAGTCATCAGTTCTTTGTCTTTGTATCAGAGTTTATGTATTTAAATAAGTATCTGTTTTCCACACGAGCCTGTAAACTCTGTGCGGGCAGGGACTTAGTTTTGCCCATCATTCTATAGGGCCTGGAGCAGTGACTTGCTTATAGCGGTGGTAGAGAAATAATAGTTAAACAAATACAAGGAAGGTAGTGGGAGAGAGGACAGAGTTAAATACTGACTCCATTTTGTAGAAGGAGAAACAGAGGCACTGAGCTGGTGAGCTAACTGATTCAGGCCTCTTGGTAAAATAATGGAAAAATCCCTGTGAGTTACCTCATTTTTGCATTTTTGCACCTGGCTTTGGTGGTCCCATCCTCCATCCCCACCCCCAAATTGCTTGTTTCACTAAAATTAACCCATGTTGTGGGCTCACCTGTCCATGTCTAACCCTGCTTTGCCTCTCTGTGGTCTGTGACAGACCATGGCAGGAAAGTAAACCCTGGATAATTGTGTGGTCAAGGTTGAATACTATGCAGGGACAGAGTGACCTGACCCTTTCTCTTTGTTTCCAGTGCAGAATGGTTGTGGTGAACCATTTTCCTAACTCTTTATAGTTATCTTCACAACCAAGCTATCTAGCATATTTCTGGCAACCTGATGCTAAAATTAAACTCTTGTCTTCAGTTGCATTGCTTGACCTATGACAGAGAGAAGCCCATAAGGCAACGTCATCTATTTTTGTCTTCCTCTCTTTTCAAATTTCGCTTTCTGCATCATATCCAACATTTGTGCTCTAGAGAAAGAGCCTGCTCCCCAGCCTCCCTTGACAGGGACTGAGTGGGTCTCTCCACCTTCCCCAGCATCAGGGTATCTTCCTAAACAGAGAGAAATTGCTCAAGGAGAAGTGAGATCCATTAGTCCAAGGGTTACTTGCACTGTTCTGAGAGTGAAGGCACAGGATTTCCTCCTGCAGCCAAAGATAGATTGTGCAGAAAGATTCATTTGATTTCCTTCTTCTTTGCTCCCAGTGAGGACTTGAAAAGTTTCTCCCAACTGCTTGATGCTGATGGGAAAAGGAACTTGTTGGTACTTTCTTCTACTTCATAAAGGGAGAGTAAAGAAAGAATTAATTTTGTAAAGTTTATTACTAATAGTTATTCTGTTCAAAGTTAAGCTAGCACTTTGGATTATTAAACAACTGTATTGTGAATGCTTGGATAAATGAGCAGTGTTCCCTAGGAACCACCACAGGATCAGCATGAACAACTCATGTCAAACCCTTCTTTTGGGAAACTATATTGGAAGTTCAGGGAAATGCCATAGACAGGGTGTATATTCTTCTCATATAGTCATGTGCTACGAAACCCAGATAGCTCTGCTAATATGATGAATTATGAAAATAAGATTGAAAATCTTCTCAACAAGTTTGAAGTTTTCTTAATTATCAGTAGTGTTAACTGAATAGCCTTTTCATTTCTTGTGCCTGGTTTTCCACACACATTTTTAATGTTCTTTTAAACATCAACCTTGCTATTGTTGAGGTATAATTTACATACAGTAAATGTTCTGATTTCAAGTGCACTGTCTGATGAGTTTTGACATACACCCATATGTCTACCACCAAAATCAAGATACAAAACTTCAAAGCTTTTGATATTGTGATTCTGAACACTAACTTTATCCCCTACCCCCTGCCAACACCTTCCACCATGGCCCAGAGACAGAAAGTAAATTGGATATTTGAAATGGAAAATATTAATTAATTAATTAGTTTATTTTTATTTTCAATTATGGCAAAATACACATAATTCAAAATTTACTATCTTAACCATCTTTAAGTATACAGTTTAGTAGTGTTAAGTATATTTACATTGTTGTGCAACCAATCTCCAGAGCTTTTGCACAGATAAAAATTATTTAAATAATCTTTATTCAAATTACCATACTGCTATGGTTTAAATGTGTCCCCCAAAGGTAAACTTAATCTCCAATGCAACCGTGTTGAGAGACGGAATTTTTAAGAGGTGATTAAGCCCTATACACAAAAAACCTATTACATTGTCTAATGCTGAATATACTAATCATGCTTACTTGAGCATCACTTATAGCACACAGGTATTGATATTCTATGCAGTGCCCCATGGAATTTTTAAGAGGTGATTAAGCCCTATACACAAAAAACCTATTACATTGTCTAATGCTGAATATACGAATCATGCTTACTTGAGCATCACTTATAGCACACAGGTATTGATATTCTATGCAGTGCCCCATAGATATGTACAATCAATTAAAAAAAAAAGAGGTGATTAGGTCATAAGGGCTCTGCCCTCATGAATGGATTAATGTCATTATCACACTAGTGAGTTTGATATAAAAATGAGGTTAGTCCCTTCTTGCTCTCTCTCTTGCTCATGCTCTTTCTTACCCTCTCATCTTCTACCATGGGATGACACAGCAAGAAGGCCCCCACCAGATGCCAGCCTTGATATTGGGCTTCCCAGCCTCCAGAACTGTGAGAAATAAATTTATTTTCTTATAAATCACCCAGCCTCAGGTATTCTGTTATAACAACACAAAATGGACTAAGACACATACAGAGTTGATTAGACACTTACTGAGCACTCCCAATAAGCCAGGTAATATGGAAGGCACTTTGTGAAGCGATTAGGAGCATAAACTCAGGAATCATGTCACCCAGCCCCAAAACTTAACAGATTTTATTGCCTCTAAGACACCATCAATCATCAGATCCACCAATATTATATTAAATAGTAAAAAGGAAAACAGTGCCACCAATTAGACTAGGAAGCAAAGCCTTAATGGTGGTTCTCCGTGATCCATGCATCAGTCACACCAACCTCTCATTGCTTTGAAATTTCTTTCTTCTTTATCAAGGAATTTGACCATTTACTACAATGCCTTGCTGGGCAAATAATAGGCAATCCTTCCGCACATGTCTCAGGAAAAAAGAGAAACAGCTTCAGCTATTTGTGGGAGTCATCTTTTCTTAGGTTCCATCAATGATTTGGTTGTTGTTTTGCAAGAAAATATAAAATTGCTGTTATTCCTCCAGTGATAAATATTGGCTTCTAATAAAAAGTTTATAATCTGTTGCTTATTTTTTGTCTTTTTGTGTACACAATAACTTTTAATTTTAATGCTAAGCCATAGTGTACTCTTTTGAAGATATTTTAGACAGCAATTAAATTCAGTGCTTGTAAGTTGATTGAAGCAATAATAACATGACTAGCTATGACCAAGGCCACATATGTGCTCAGAATTGCAATTACATCATACTGCCGCCTGCTTGCCAACAATTGTGAGACATCATTGGTTGTAAGAGACATCCTGATTTCAGAGACGTTACGTATGACAAAATATGCATCTTATAATCCATGAAATACAGTGCAGGCTATGTGTCCTTGCACAGGATATTTAACTTCCTTGTGCCTCAGGCTCCTAATCTATAAAATGAGGCTAATAGTATTTGCTTCATAGAGTATAAGTGAAGGTTAAATAAAACATTAGCACAGTTAACTGATGTATAATAAGTATCCAATAAATATTAACCACTGTTATTATTAATGATCCTCTTAGTTGTATCCAAGTATATCAGATATCGCTGTATAACCAACAACCTCAAACTTATTGGCTTGGAACAATAAACATTTATTATCTCATGCCTCTGCAAGTCAGGAATTTGAGAGTGGCTTAGCTGGATGGTTCTGGCTCAGGGTCCCTCTTGTAGTTGCAGTCAGATATGGCAGGGGCTATTTTCATTTGCAGTTGTAGGATCCTCTTCCTAGAAGACTAACTCACACGGTTGTTGGCCGGGGTCTCAGTTCCTCACCACATGTGTCTCTCCAAGGCTTCCTTAGTGTCTTCATGACATGGCAGCTGGCTTCCCCAGATAAAATGATCCAAGAGAGCAAGGAGGAAGTCACAGTGCCTTTTATGACATAGTCTCTGAAACTATATAGTCTGTAGTATATGTAGAAGTAAGTTGCTAAGTCTTACCCGTACTCAAGATGAGAATGCAGTTCCATCTCTTGAAGAAAGATTATCAAAAGAGTTTGTAGACATATTCTAAAACCACAGGCCGGCCCGTGGCTCACTCGGGAGAATGCAGTGCTGATAACACCAAGGCCACGGGTTCAGATCCCGTATAGGGATGGCTGGTTTGCTCACTGGGTGAGCGTGGTGCTGACAACACCAAGTCAAGGGTTAAGATCCCCTTACCAGTCATTTTTTAAAACAAACAAACAAACAAAAACACCACATCATGATAACTTTAGGTCAATACAACTATCATCAGCTTCACTTTCATACTCTCAACTGCTAATTACCTAATGTCTATTCTCTTATTTTCCTTACCCAATATATTAGCCCAGGTCCCAACGATAAATAGATGGCACATCCAAATTACTTTGAGAAGGTGTTATTACAAAAGCGTGAGTAGGTACAAGGTAGTACAGGAACTCGGAACAGATAGGGGCAAAGCAGGTACCCAATAGACCTGAAGAAACGAGGTCAGAGAGTTTACCAGAACCAACGAGGAGTCATGTAGGGCAGCCTGTCTTGAGAGGGACAGTGGTCTTTGGTCAAGGGGCAGAGCCAGCCTGAAGCAACTTCACAGGAAGGAAGCCAGGGGAATAAGTATCCTGACCTCACTTTCTTCCCACCTGAAAGGAAAAACCAACTTTTTCTCCAGGCTCTCGCACTTACTCTCAAAACTCAACTTCTGACATCAGATGTGTGAGTGGCACATCAAGCAATTCTCCACTTCTTGGTGGACACCAAACCGGGTGTCCTACAATTTAACACAATTCTGATACTATCGACCTGGAGGTAGAATTAATTCCCACAGGTTAAGGGCTCAGTCCCACAAGACTGCCCCCACTTCAGATGGCAGTCGCAAGTCTGGGTTGTCACCGATGCTTCTGACTGATGGCTATATATGTGGGCAGTCCCTGCAACTGTTCACTCATTTGCTAGAACAGCTCACACAACTCAGGAAAAGTATATTACTAGATTATCAGTTTATTACAAAAGTATATACAACTCAGGAACAGTGAGATGGGAGAGAGGAACTGGGCAAAGTATGGGGGAGGGCATGAGTTCCCATGCTCTCTCCAGAAGTGCCACCCTCCTATCCCACTTAGGTGTCCACCAGCCTGTAATCTCTCCGAACACTGTCCTTCTGGTTTTTTATAGAGGCTTCATTAGGAAGGCATGATAGATTAAATCTTTGGCCATTGTGATTAAGTCAATTCCCAGCCCCTCTCTCCTCCCTGGAGGTGGGGTGGGGTGGTGCTAAAAGTTCCAATCCTCTAATAACACCTGACTGGTTCCCCTGGCAACCCGCCCACATCCTTTGGATTTTCCAAAAATCACTTCATTAACATAAACTCAAGTGTGGTGAAAGGGACTTGTTATGAATAACAAAAGGTGCTCCATTCACATTATCCATTCCCTTAATGCTTAGGAAATTCCAAGGGTTTTAGGAGCCCCGTGCCAGGAACAGGGACAAAGACCAAATATGTATTTCTTATTATTAATCACAATATCACATACACTCCAATCTCCCGTTGGAGATCCTAATCAGCTGAAGCCAGAGGCATGAAAGCCCTGTTGGATGTGGCACATACAGATTAGACTACTGTGGGAGAGAGGAAGGTACAGAAAGGTGGATGCTAGATCTAGATAAGTAAATTGGTGATAATATGCACAATCGACCTCTTTTCCCCTAGACATCCCAAACAGAAAACTCAGGAAGTCCCATCAGCACCTTTATCACAGGGAGATGTCAGGTTAGTCACACTCCTGCTGAAACTTAAAACAATAGCCACTACTGAGTTCTTCACTTAAATTTGTAAGGAAAAAATGAGGAGAGTGAAAACTGTTTTAAGTAACATAAAAAACTTACAACCTTTGCCTCTATAGCAGTGTGAGGTTTAAGCTGGTATTCATAGTGGCTTTCTTCCACCACAAAATTCTTATTCCCCTTACTTTTAGCCAGCATCTCAGCTGAATAGGGATCTTTACTTTGTAGGGACAATTAAACCTTAATTTCCGTAGACTCCAACTTTTTGATGGTCTCATCTTTGGTTGTCACAGATTTCCATTGACCTGGTTTATGGGGCAAAGGAGCACTAAGAAGCAATCCAGTGAATCTTCTGTTTTCTAAATAGTCTTTCTTACTGCTTTTGTGTAGCAGTAACCAAATTTCTCTCTGATAATTGATATATTTTTTTTTTCCTTTTTTGTCTTTTTTCGTGACCGGCAACGGATCGCAACCCTCAGTGTTGCCCCCGCACCTCGCTCAGCCAGTGAGCAGCTGGTCTGTATGTGGGATCCGAACCCTTGGCGGGAGCGCTGCCGAGCTTCCCAAGTGGCGCACTGTAGCAGTGTGCCACCGGGCCAGCCCCTGATAATTGATATTAATCACCCCCCGGCCCCAGTACAGTGATCCCCCCTCTTCTCTGCTTGTTAGTTCAGAGGTATGACATACTCAAAATGGGCAGAGGCAGTTAGTTTCCAATTCACCTGGAAGATGACCTGGTTCCCTGATGAAAACATTCCTCCACTGGGCACTAGGATCTCCAAACACATATAACTCAAGTTCATAGGTACAAGAAGGAAAGATACATTCAGTAGGTTATTAGATATGAGAGTGAGAGGAACCCCAGTTCTTGACCGCTGAACCCATGCTTCCTGACCAAGGGGAGAAGACATTGACTTAAGGCATATACCATATCCTGAAGAGTGGTACTCCATTGTGTTGGGTGCTGTCTCTTAGCTGGGACTATAACTGAACCTGCTTTAGACCAGGTCACTGCTTTATCAAGCCAGCTGCCTCTGGAAGTGACATGTGATAAAACCACTAAATTCTATGATTGCAAAATGCATTGTTCTTTTATAAAGTATGTCTACTGTTAAGAGGCCCTGTTGTCTGAGATGCTACAATGATGGATGCATCATTTAAAGATTTACATACAATGAGGCTGACTGAAACACCTCGGGTAGGAAAAGCAAATATGTGTTTCTCCCTGTGAGAACAAGGCACTACCTACTTTATAAGAAGCATGGTACAGTGCAACCAGCCTATAAGCTGACAGGTCCCTCCAGGGAATGGGTCCATAGACGGGGCTCAGCAGGGCCTCTACTGTTGGCAGGTTGGTCACTCGGCCACGATGGTAGCTGGACTTGCTTTGACGGAGAAAGACCATGCTGCTGAGTCTTCACCCATGCTTCCATGGCCACTTTGTACTTGGGTCCATTGAATAAGGACTGGGATGGCTGGGGAAAGAGGCCATCTTTCAATTCACCTTCAGGATGGGTCATCTTACAATTTATTTGGAGTCTCCTCAGCTGTGGATGTCCTCTAGTGGGCATTTATCAGAAAATTCTCTCCATTCTCTATTTGCAGATCTCTGTTTAAGTACTCCTAGTCATCAATTTTCCAATTTTATCCTTTCCAAATTCCTGATCTGTTGGCCAACCCATTATTGCCCATGGATCACAGATCACAACCTATGAACATGGCTCAGGCCATGTAGCAGGCTTATCATTCCATGATGATCAGTTCTAAGTAGCATAAGGTCATTAATAAACCAGTGTGATGTTCTATGGGACAATTACGACAGAGCAAGGTTGTTATAGCTCTGGGAAAAGATCATAAAAGTATATTGTTGACATTCCCNTGGATATCCAGTTATCACAGCACCATTTGCTGAAGGAGCAGTCTCTTCCCCAGTGTATAGAGTTGGTGCCTTTGCCAAAGATCGGATGGCTGTAGGTGTGTGGGTTGATTTCTGGATTCTCTATTCTATTCCATTGATCAGTGTGTCTGTTTTTATGCCAGTACCATGCTGTTTTGGTTATTATAGCTTTGTGGTATAGTTTAAAGTCAGGTAGTGTTATGCCTCCAGCTTTATTTTTTTTGCTCAGAATTGCTTTGGCTATGTGCGGTCTTTTGTTATTCCATATAAATGTATGGATGGCTTTTTCCATTTCTGAGAAAAGTGTCTTTGGAATTTTGATGGAGATTGCATTGAATTTATATACACTCTGGGTAGTATGGACATTTT
>NW_007733290.1:66259-77281 GCF_000696425.1 Galeopterus variegatus | reverse complement strand
TTTTTTACATCCTTGGTTAACTCTATTCCTAAGTATTTTATTTTTTTGGTGGCTATTGTAAGTGATGTCCCATCTTTTAACATGGGATGTGATTCTATTTACTTAGATCTTTAATTTCTTTCAGTGATATTTTATGACTTTCAGTGTACAAGTTTTACACTTCCTTTATTAATTTCAAAAAAAATTATTCATTTTGATGTTATTATAAATAGAATTGTTTTCTTAGTTTCATTTTGCATTTTTTTGTTGCTGGTGTATGGAAGTAAAATTGATTTCAGTATATTGGTTTTATATCCTGCAACCTGCTGAACTAATTTATTAGCTCTAATAGTTTTTTCTTTTTGTTTTTGTTTTTTTTGCATAGAATACTGTGTCGTCTATGGGTAGAGATAGTTCTACATCTTTTCCAATCTGGATGTTTTCTATTTACCTTTTTCCACAATCACCCTGGTAAATGGCCTTAGATCCCTGCAGTGAAGGATTGGTAGAAGTTTCATGGTATACAAGTTACATGATACACACTTGTGGTCATATTGCAGGGTCCAAACTCAAAGGAATCTGGCCTCCTCCTCAGTCAAGGTTCTCTGAGTCTGGGAACAGGCTTAATTTTGGAAATGAGTTAAGAGGTTTAGAATGGATATTTTTGCAATGTAAGTTAGGTTTCTGCATATCAGACCCGAAATATTTTCTCTTACAAATGTCAAGCGACTTTAGTAGACAGCCATCTATGTTATATCTAGGGACCCTGTGATTAATTAGTCATCATCACACATTAAAACACACTGATTATCATGTCATCATTGTGTCCTGCAATGCTAATTGCCCTCCTATTCTCTGATGGTTCGGTAATACCATCTGGCCTATGCAGAAAGGCATAGGATCTCATTAGTGCCATTGAGATCAGGGAACCCAGATCTATTGTGTCATCCCCCACCATCACCTCTAGCCTACGTAGGACAGCCATCACAAGAGCCTTGAGCAGTGTTGGTGTCCTGTTCACCAGTGCACTTCTTAATTCCTTGGTGAAGGGAGTATCCTTTGGGCCCTCCTTCGGAGGGGTGGAGGAGATATACATTTAGAGAATATCTCAGTAGAGTGCACATAAAGGATCCATTCCAACATTCCCATTTATTGAGCCTTCAGTCCTATTCCAGTACAGAATTTCAGTGAATTTCTAGCATTTTGATCTCATTAATTCAAGGCCATTGTTGATTATAGATTTTGAAAAGCCAAAACATTAAGCCCCCAGTTTTTGGTTAGTATGCTCATGTCAATGAAGTCAACTTGTCTAATATTTATTTTCCTTAGTCTAATACTTTTAAAATCCATCTTCATGCTTCCCTTGCTCTCGTTTGGGAAGGTCTTGTAATTCTTCTCATGTATAGGCTGTCTCCTCATGGAGCAGAGATCATACTTCTCTAACAGGACTCACCGTTGTCATTGGCCTGGAGACAATGAAAGGTGGTGGTGCAGGGGCCTGAGAATTAGCATCAGCTTGTGAGGTGAGTGCCCGAGGTATAGCCAATGAAAGTCTTTTATTCAGGAAGGGTGAGCTGGAGGAGGAGAGGAGGGAGGAGAAGGTGGGGAGGAGAGGCCTCTGACCAGGAAGTTTAGAGATTTTGGAGGTTCAAAGTTCTCAGCCCCATCTATGTCTGCCCAAATATCCACAATCCACATCTCATGGTTCCACTCCTTCCCCATGGGTTTCTTAACCTAAGAGGCATAGAGGACAAATAATTAGCACTGCAGTGGCTACAACTCTGCGATACAGAGTTGGGACTTGGTACACAGACATATTTGCATTACAACTATTGGAGATGAAGGATTCTTCAAAGCTGCCATGGATGCCTTCTGGTTCCGTACACTATTCTTAAATACATATTTATAGCTTTTTAATTGGTTTTCCTTAGGTTTGTGTTCTAGGGCAACACACAAAAGAATGTTAACTAGGCTCAAACAGAACTCTTTATTCCCTTCTGTAAACCCTATTCCTTCCCTAGCCTTCCCTACTTAATTAAATATTATTGGTATCCCTCTAGCTGCTCAAGCCAAAATCTAAGATTTCTCTCCTTCCCTCACTCTGCATATCCAATCTCTTAGCAAGTCCTGTGACTCCACCNTTTTTTTTTTTCTTTTTTTTTTTTTACCTCCCTCCCTCCTCCTTCTTCCCCCTCCCTCCCAACAACCTCATATATGTTCACTTGTCTATCAACTTCAAGGAATTGTAACTGTTGTGTCTTCTTCCCTCCCCCCCCATTTATTTGTGTATTTATTTATTTATTTATAGCTCCCACAAATAAGTGAGAACATGTGATATTTCACTTTCTGGCGAATCTTACATGTCAGAAAGGCTCATCTCACAAAGACCAGGAGACAGAGATAGTTGCAATCAAGCAAGAGGATTTTATTCTACCATGCTGGGGTTGCCCAATCTCTAGGACAAAAGTGGCCCCGAGCTCTTAACACAAGCACTTTTTATACAGTTTGGTAGGCAGACTTTGGCAACAGGATGAGTTGTACACAGCTTATTGGTCATCTGAGGTGACTTTTAAATTCATTGGTGGCCTTCAGTGGGGTGGTACACAGACGAGGAACTGGGGAATTGATCAATGGCCCACCCCTTTTGCGGTTAAGCCCTCCCTGGAACTGGGTGAACTTTGGGCTCTGTGGAAAGTCCCTTCTCCCTGGCAATGGAAGGTCCTAATCATTTGGTATCAGAAAGTCCCAAGCACCTGGTATTGTTTACCAAAAAGGTTGGGGGTTATCTTTACTTCTACATTGCCTTGATGGAGGTGGAGAGAGGTCAGTTTTAAGGACTTTTACTCATCTTTTCTTAACCTAATAGTCATACTACATGGGAAGGGAATAATGTAGAGAACATGCCTTTTACTAAATATTTCTATTTCTATTATATAGTCAGAGACCAGTAAAATAACTCTAGAATAAGTCTGTGTGGGCTCATTGTTAGATGAACTTGGGCCTAAACTTCATCCACTGTCTGATCTCTATTGTAACATGGAGATCTTGGGCCAAGACTCCATCTGTCATCTCATCTCCATAGGCCCCTAACTGACAAGTATACATGGTGGTATTTTGTGTGTTTATGGATCAGCATTAGTTGATAGGCAGTATTGAATAATGCCAGGAAAAACTGATTATTTCCCCTTTTCCTTTCTTCTTTTAACCTATTAAACTCATTTATTCATTTTTAAACTGAGATATAATTGACATAGCATAAAATTCACCCTTTACCCCCTCTCTCTTTTTTTTTTTTAATTACATTGATCTATATTTCTATCCTGCACCAGTACCACACTGTCTTGACCACTGTAGCTTTATAGTAGGGTTTGGAGTCAGAAAGTGTGAGTCCTCTGATCCTGCACCTCTTTTTCAAAATTGCTCTTGCTGTTCTGGGTCCCTTTCATTTCATGTGAATTTCAGGATTAGCTTGTCAATATCTTCAAAAATGGAGATTGGAATTTGGTAGAGATTGCATTGAATCTGAAGATTAATTTGGAGAGTGTTGCCGTCTTAATAATATAAAGATGTCTCATCTTTTTTATTAAAGATTATTGATTATTTTATTAATTTTTTTATTGAAACATATTGATTGTACATATATATGGAGTACAAAGTTGTATTTCATACATCTATATAATGTGTGATGGTCTAGTCAGGTTTTTTTTTTTCTTTTTTTTTTTTTACCTCCCTCCCTCCTCCTTCTTCCCCCTCCCTCCCAACAACCTCATATATGTTCACTTGTCTATCAACTTCAAGGAATTGTAACTGTTGTGTCTTCTTCCCTCCCCCCCCATTTATTTGTGTATTTATTTATTTATTTATAGCTCCCACAAATAAGTGAGAACATGTGATATTTCACTTTCTGTGCCTGTCTTACTTCACTTAACACGATTTTCTCTAAGTTCATCCATGTTGCTGCGAAGGGCAGCATTTCATTCTGTTTTATGGAAGAGTAGTATTCCATTCTGTAAATGTACATTTTCCTTGTCCACTCATCCAATAATAGACATTTAGGTTGATTCTAACTCTTGGCTACCAAAAATAAGAATAATATTTTTTACAATCTTCAAAGTAATTAATGTAAATTTTCTCATTTGAACTTTAAACCCATTTTCTAAGGTAGACAAATTAAGGCATTATTATTTTTATTTTACTTATTATTTAAAAAATAACTGAAGCTAAGAAGGCTTATCCTAAATTACGCAGTTAGCAGGTGGTAGATGTAGGTGTAGACTGTCCTCTAAAGCAAGTGACACAAAATCTCAGAAAATACAGAGATTATAATGCTATTGTATTTGGGGGTTTTTTAAGTACATATAAGCTGAACATATAATGCTGTATTCAAAAAGCACATAATTAATACATGTCAGTAAAACACAGTCATACAGCCTACCCTCTCAAATATGACATAGATAAAACACCTTATAGATCCTAATTCCTTTCATTCTTAATTGACACTAATTCTGGGAGTTCATCCAGTCTTCCTATTATTTTAGCTTTAACTACTGTATTATTTTTTCTGCCAAGATGGGCATATAAGCATTATAGTCTTAATTTTTGGTACAGGTGAAATTGTTAATGGTATATCTGATGTCAAAGTTAAAATGATAGAATAGGTTCTAGACTTTTGCAGAAAAGTTGTCATGTAGCTTTGCGATACAGTTTATACCACTGGGTAACAAGTGTCTCACACTCCTCTCCTCTCTATTTGAATAGCCTCCCATTTGACCTTCTAGTCTATGGTTTTTACATTTTTTATTTTATTTTTAAAATTAACATGTAAAAATTGACGTTTTTGCTGTACAGTTTGAATTTAATCACATGTAGATTCATATTACCACTGCCATCACCAGACACAGAACAGTTCCATCACCTCCCAAACACCCTTGCGCTATCCTTTGTGGTCATGCACTCTCCCTGCACTTAATCCTGGCAACCACTGATGTTTGCCATCCCTATAGTAACTTTTTTTTTTAAATGTCTTATAAATTGGTCATATGGTATGTAACCTTTAGAGACGGACTTCCGTCGCTGAAATGTGCTCCTATCCACTTTCTTCTCTGCCTCAATTGCTTTAACTCTAGTCTAAGCCAATACCATCTCTTGCCAGTCTCCTGACTGGTCCGACTGACACCCTACGATTTATTCTCCACCAGAACTCTGAGTGATCCTTAACAATACTATAAATGGACTGGTGCTCCTCTGCTGTTTAAAAACCCTCCAATGCCTTTCTACCATGTTCAGAACAAGAAAATAATCTTTTTATCTTGTTAAGAAGACACACATGCTCTTGCCCCTGCTTATTTCTCTGTTTTCCTCTCCTAAAACTCTTCCTAGCTCACTATGCTACAGCCACACAGGCCTTTTAAGTCCTTGAACATGCCAACTTCTTTCCATCTTTGGACTTTTGCTCCAACTGGTCCCTCTGCCTGGAATGTTCTTTCTTCCAATCTTTGAAGAGCTGGCTCCCTGTCTTTTAGAGTTCAGCAGAAATTTCTCTTCCTTAGAGATCTCAGCAAGCATTTTTCATCTCTTAACTGTTTTCTTGGATAGATATGCCTTTATCTATTTGTTTGCCAATTTATTATCTACCTCTCCCTTTAAATTACAAGGGGAAGTCTTGTTCATCTTGTTCACCATTTACTTCTGCACCCAGAAAATGGCACATGGTAGTTTCTCAATGAATATCTGTTGAATGAATAAATGAATGAAGCCTCCACCTGTGAGGCAACTGCTTTGGCTAATATGATATCACTAAAGCAAGGAGTAAGTAAACCACTGACTAAATCATTGGGGGCGATATAGAAGTCAGAAATAAAAGGACATATTAAATGTACTGAAACTGATTTCTTTAAAACACACAGGTATTCATGAGAAAGGTCAATCAAAAGTAGGCATATAGGACATTAATTACAAAAGACAATATATAGATGGAAAATAGCTAGGCCATATATACAAATATAACTCTGACCACAATTTGCAGCAATGAATTCAGCCTAGAATGCACGATGAAGTAGTCCAGGAAACCAAACAATAACTCCTGTAACAATTGGCTCCAAATGGCCAGGACTTGATTAATAGACAGCTTTCCTAATTTTTGCCTCTATTTCCAACATTGCATTAAGTGGAAGAAACCAAGCATGCACTCCCATCCAATCACACAAGATGCCCTGATCTTAGTTACCCCGTTTAGGGCTTTCCAATGCCAACAGCCTCCATTCAGGGCATATCTGAAGTCTTCCCTTTCTTCTGTAAAGCTTTCCTACTCCTCTGCCTACATTTGAGTCTCTGCCAAATGCATGTGATGGTGGCTGACTCCCTTGCAAGCTCTGAATAAATACACTTTTCTTGTTCTCCATTGGGTGGTCTTCATTTATTTCCACAATTAAACCAACAGATCTAATATCTAGATAATTCAGGATAATGAAGGTATTCGGAATGAATTTTCCAAATAATTGTGCTGTGTGAACCAGACCTCTGGGATTAGAGATGGACTTTTGCCTTTAAATGCTGTGTATAGAGCACCATGTAATGCCAGAACAGTCTAATGAGGTTGCACTGTATTGTGTGATATATATCCCCAGGAGTGTTGACTTGATAGATCATTATGCATTTACATTCCCTTCTCTCTTCGAAAAAAGAACAGAAGAAATGGGAAAAGGTTGAGTTTGAAAATAGTATAAAGCTCATTTTCTTTAAGAAATGTCTACCAAATTAAATATATATGATTATGTATGATTATTTATCTTTAATGGATGTTTCAGAGACAGAATTGTAAGGGAAACTATTCTGATGTTGTGGTTGCCTGTTTGGGTACCGTGAGCAAGAAAGAAATTGCTTTATTCAAACCATTAATGAAATGTCACTGTCAATCCACCTCTAACTGCATCATGTGCTTTTTATTCTTTCTGTTAAAAATAAAGAAATAAGGAAGAAATATTTCCAGCTACCATCTTGTTTCTGTAGAAGCAAGCTATGTTCTAACCCAAAGCTTTATACTGATTTCTTGGTTATTTATAAATTTTATACTGATTTCTTGGTTATTTATAAATAAATTTCTTTATACTGATTTCTTGAAATTTATAAATAAATTTCATCATAAAAAAAATCAAACATCTGAATTTAAGAGCATAAGAAAATATTATCATGAAGAATTTAAGAGCATAAGAAAATATTACCATGAAGAATTACCATGAAGAATTTAAGAGCATAAGAAAATATTACCATGAAGAATGATTTTTCTTGTAGACCATTATTTCCAGTAACATTCTCTAAGTTTCCTGAGATTTAGTGAAATGTTTTCCCTCTCTTCCTTCTTCCTTTCTCCCTCCTTTTTTCATGAAGAATGATTTTTCTTGTAGACCATTATTTCCAGTAACATTCTCTAGGTTTCCTGAGATTTAGTGAAATGTTTTCCCTCTCTTCCTTCTTCCTTTCTCCCTCCTTTTTTGTTTTTGTTTTTGTTTTTGAAAGGAGAGAAGCTGAGTTTCTTTCTAATTAAACTTTCCTCCTTGTGGCCCTATATTTTCTTACTTAGTCCCTGATATGTGGATGCCGATTCCAAACTGATTCAAAACAGATATTTTTAAGAAACCATAATTGGTTAATTTGGCCCCCAATTCCTGGTGTGGCCCTAAAACAGAAGATCTGGAGTAATTTGTCAGGTACTTCATAAAAATTGCCCTCGGTTTCACGTGTCAACACATGGTTGGCTGAGCTAGGACATGTTGGGAATATATTTAACCGAATCCTTAATGCTAAAGATGAAGTATGTCCCCTAGACAGCTCAGTGTCAGAGCAGCCTCATACCACTCTGACCTGGCTCCCTCAAATTCCTCAGCTCCTTTGGAAACATACTTTTGCAAAACTAACCCAGGAAGCTAGTGCTTTTTAGAAGCATTGTATGTCTGGGGCTATGAGATTGCCTACCAGTATATGAAGACTTTGAGTCCATTTTTGAGCCTGGATTTTGGACACCATTGGTCAAGAGTGGGTCTGACTTGCCTGTTCTGGGGTTGAGAATGATGCTGGAGAGAATACTGAGTTGGGAACAAGACAGTGTCAACTGTGGACATCTTTCTTGCAAACTTTTATTTATTCCATTACATTGGATGGAAAGAAAAAGACTGTCTCGATCCCTGGATCTGGAAGTATAGAGTAGAGTGTTGTCAGTGGACCTGGCAGTATCTTACAGTGAACCTTACAGTGGACCTTACAGTGAACTGGTTGGGAGGTGGGCATGAGTGAAATATAGTCACTGGTGGGAGTGCTGGGTTTGGTGTCTGTTTGCTACAGAATTTAGTTTTGTCTGGCAAGAGTCTCAGCTGCCTTTAGCATTTTTAGAAGCACCAGTAATAGCACCTGGAGTTATGGAAATTAGCAAACTTTGAAACTTAATCACCGCTAGCACTAAGGTACTTTGAGTCTTCAGTAAACTGGCTTACCCCACAAACAGCAATAGTATTAGCTAGTGTGTTGAATCCTTACCATGTGCAGGCATGATGCAAAGCACATTATGTACATTATTTCTTTGTCTTCAATGCAACTTAATGAAATGGGTACACTTAACATCCCCATTTTCCAAAAGATGAAACTGAGGCCCAGGGAGCTTATGAGATTTGCTCATGCTAGTAAGTTTGGGATGGAGAAGAAATGCAGTTTCTCCTGTCCCAACCCATGAGATTAGTTTCTGGGCTATCTGGGAGAAATAAATCCCACTAACCTATCCCTCTCTCTCTTCTCTTTTTGTCCTTGCTCATCCAAAAACAATTTCCCCTACTTGAAGAAAAAATGAGAGAATTTTTCATTTTTCTGCATGGGACTAAAACAAACAGGGTCCACACAGGACTAGGCATTGGGGTATAGGTTTAGTATTATGCCATCTCACATGTCCCAGTTCTTGGATTTTGTACTCAATTATATTTTTCTTTCAAGTTTGAACAATAAAGATACCTGGCCTGTCTCCCATTTTATGCCCCTTACCTTCTCCCAATCCCCAATTCTTCTTTTCTTAGTGATTTTTAACTTTAAGATCATGTGGTGATTCATTTGGTTCCATTTCCATTTATTTCCCTAATGTATTATGTTCTGCCTGCTTCGTGTTCACTCCTTGTCTTCTTAGCTCTTTATCCCCCCATCCCAATTTTGGAACAATCATCTATAGCCATTAACTGACTTAACAAATCTTTCTGTCAGTGGGGTACTTTATGGAAATTGAAAACTAATTAACGTTTATCTCAGTGGCTAATCACATAAAATCTACTGCCTTCCTATCTCAGGTTCTAAAATAATGATCGCCCATGAATTGAGCAAGGAAGATCTTGATACATCCTGACAAGGCACAAGCTGAGATGAGAGGGAATGGTAGGCTCCAGATTCTTCTGCTAATGAGGACCATGGGGCTACAGCAGCTGAGAGCTTCTTGTAAAAGGTGGCCTTACCACTCACGCAGTTAGTCCTCAGGACACACAGGTTGTGTCTATACGCACACACACTCACAGAGAGGAATATTAAACATCAAAAAGTTGTTGACTTCAATGCTTAAAAATGATCCTCTTGTAAAAAACAGCAACACTTAACCATTTATTTATTCTTCAATTCATTCATTCAGTAAACTTTTTTTTATTAACCATCATATGCATTTTTTGTGTTAGGTTCTGAGGAGACAGAGGTGCCAAAGACATGTCCCCTGTGTCATTTAATGTAAGTTACAAGCAACAGGAAAGGAGGGGATGGAAAAGAAGAAACAGCCAGGGACATGTCTGAAGCAGAAAAAGATTAATTGGCTGCTACATATAAGCAAAAAGAAGGAAAGAAACTGGTTTTCTTTTGATTTGGGAAACTGTTAAGCCATGTTTTCTGAGTTAGCCAGGTTCCCTTACTACAGGACTTTTCAGAGACTTTAATATCCTAATGTGTGCTGTTAATTTCCATGTGGGAAATAGAGTATGATGCTTTTCTCAGGTTTATATGATAATGGGCTCGTGTGTGCATATGTGTGTGTGTGCATATGTACGTGTGCTTGTGACATGCTTGTGTGCATATGCATGTATGTACATATGTGATATTTATCACATAGGTAGGATGAACTTCCCCAGAATATATTTTGGGAAATTCTAGCCTACAGTAAACTCCTTTGAGCAAAAAAATTAAGATTAAAAAATAGGTAGATATGAGAAAAATTTTATGTGGTAGTTGAGCTTTGGGATGGACACTCTATTAAAGGGACAGAGGCAGATGTTGAGTTGGCCTGGGTATTGTGTGGCATGGGGGCTGAAATCACACAGTTGTCTCTAGTCACAGGGCTATCACAGGTCCATCAATGCCTTAGAGGGAATTTGAAACAGGTACCCCTTCCTCTGGGCAGATGCAGTCCTGTGTTAGGTGCATGGGGGACCCGTGGAGTCAGGGCTGATTTTCAGCCCCCTTTTCTCCCCCAGCAGGTGCCCCTGTGCAGTGCACAGTGGGCACATCTGAATGTGGCACCCTGATCTGGAAAGGATGGCTCTCCTTCCTGCTGACCTTAATTAAACTTCTCATTTCTCCCCCAGCAGGTGCCCCTGTGCAGTGCACAGTGGGCACATCTGTATGTGGCACCCTGATCTGGAAAGGATGGCTCTCCTTCCTGCTGACCTTAATTAAACTTCTCAGTGCCACACTTTAGACTTCCAAACAGTAGATCAGCTAGTCACATTACCTCAGTTGGGAAGTTGTTGAAGATACAGTGAAGCCAAGTATATCCCAGGAGTTTGTATTTCCTACAAGCATTCCAGGTTATTCTGATGGGCAGCCACTTTGTGGAACTCCTTGATTTCATTTACATGACAGGGGAGATAGCAACTTTGACCTGAAACCAAAGAATATTGTTTTTCTCCAATAGAAACAGGTAGATGGAAAATTTGGATGAGAAATAAGTAGAAGCACTAAGATTAAAACTAATTATCTAGGGCCGGCCCGGTGGCGCACTGGATAGTGTGCCGCTTGGGAAGCGCGGCGGCGCTC
>NW_007733290.1:62953-64957 GCF_000696425.1 Galeopterus variegatus | reverse complement strand
AATGTCCCTTGTAATTTATACTCACTGCTGCCCTACTCCATCTTTATGGAATCTTTGTGCCTTGCCCTTGTAGGGGATTTGTCATACACAATAGTTGTGTCAATTAAATTTTAGTAAATGGGACATGAGACTTGGGAGAGAGTCATTTAAAGATATCTTATGGTGAATAATTTTAAATAAATAAACAGCATTAATGGGCTGGCTGGTTAGTTCAGTTGGTTAGAGTGAGGTGTTGATAACACCTAGTCAAGGGTGTGGATCCCTGTACTGGCCAGCCACTACCCCCTGCCCCCCCAAAACCTATTAATTTATATGTTACCTAAATGAAGGTTTTTACCATTTAGATTTTTCTTAAACCACAAACACCAATACTGGATCCATACCACTCCATCTTCTGTACCTTTTTTCCCCCATACATAACTAAACACATAATTTGAACGGAACACTTAGGGAAAATAACACTAGCTGTGACTAGGGTTTCCACTCAACTGAAGATATTTTTCACAGACTCATAGAGTCAGGTGGGACCTTGTGGATCATGAAATTCCAAACCCCTCACTTCACAGGTGGAAAATATGAGGCTCAGAATACAGAAGTGATTTGCCCAAGGTCACACAGATAGGTGAGAGTGCCTAACTTAAAAGACACACATTTTTGTGTGTATTTTGATTACTTTTAAGTTCCTTCTCTGTAACCTAATGGATGTCTTTGTAATAAAAGTGTTAACTCAGAGAATTTTGTATTGTTTTTTTTTTTTAATTTATTTTAATTATAGGACTTGGAGACTGCCTTGCCTGAGTTTCTCTCAGAAACAATGCATGTTGACAGTAATTCTTCCAGCAAGGAGGCAGGGAGAGCCAGCATCCAGCATCTGGTTTTAAATATTGTTAGCACAATGGAATGAAGGCCCTGGTGAATTTACACAGACCTTCGCTGTTTACACAATCCAAGGGGGACTTCAGGATGGATTTTTTTTCTCCGTCTCTTTTGGTGGCTGATCAAAAGACAGACGTTTTCTGAAGAAATCACCTTGGTTTTGGACAATGGTTTTTAAATTTGCAAGGAACTCAAGGTTGGCAAGTGAAGTTCAGCTTTGGGTTGTCTGAAATTACTGATTGTCTTTGTTGTTCTCCATGTTTTTGTGTGAATGTTATTTCTGAGTCCAAAGTCTTTTTCCTTTTTTGGTCTGCCAATTTCACTCCTCTTCTCATGCTCTCACAAAGCATTTGTTGCCAGATAATGTCAAGAAAGATGGCCAGAAAGCAAATATCACAAGTACAATAGTTTAGAGGTGGAAATTTTACTGCATTTTCCTTAACATGGCCCAGATGAGAAACAGCATCAAGATGCTTCACATTTTCTTTGGCTCAAAATCCTTGTCTTCTTGGAATATAACAGCAAAAAGAAAAATCATAGGCTCCAGTTACGATCAGAGGAGTGTCTGATTCCAGCCTACACTTAGCTGTGTTCACCTGCACTCGCAGATGCCTAGGTTCTCAGACTTTCCACCAACAGATGCCAATCTCCCATCTCTGCTTCCAGTCCTGAAAGACACTGATGCTACTGTCACCACCAGGGCACTATTTTTCTGTTGCTGGTGCTCCTGCAGCTGCCATACTCACTCTGAGAGCTATTTCTGCAACAAATGAAAAGATGATTTCTCATTAAGGACAACAGCTCCTTCAGCCCCAACATCATTGCTTCTTTTATTTGCCCATGTGTAGAATGCTTCTTTCCTTCACCCATTAAAGAATATAATTAAATTTACTTTTGCGAGAGGAGGCATATGCCTTTTTCTCATGGTCTCACTCAGATATTCTTTAGTGATGTTGAACCAGCAACCTGAAAAGGTTCATTTATCTTTCAGTATTCTTATACCTCATGGCTATTTCTTTGGTTTCCAAAGCACCCTCCTCTCCCCACCCCTGGCAAGCATCACCCTTTCTTTATTGGCAAGTCTTTAAGCCCCCGATGTATTTTTTGTCTTTTTAGGTGAACAGAGAA
>NW_007733290.1:61029-62052 GCF_000696425.1 Galeopterus variegatus | reverse complement strand
ATTCTGGAAGTCTTGTCACTTTGGAAGGTTTGGAAACCTCAGTGTAGAGGACAGAGATCTAGAATGTGGGTTATAATAAAATAGTTACCATTCCTAACTCATTTTACCCTTTAAATTAAATATAAACTAATTTTTATGTAGGCAATATTCACTTTAGGAACCTCTTGTCCTCTTTTTTGGACTTTGCCCATCTCTTGCAATCCAGTGTCTTGTTTAAATGATGCCAACCATTTGGATGGTTAGCTGGATTTTTCAGTTTTTCACCCAGATGTTTGCAATCCTGTGGACATTGTCAAAGATTTGTTTATTATCATCCAGCATGTAATCATGCTGTGTCGGCATAATCTTCATCTTCCAGATGAAAACTGAAAAAGTCAGTCAGTCATCCAGATGTCTCCAAATGTCTGGGTATTTGTCATTGCCAAAGAACATCTGGATGGCTGCAAGTTTTTTTTCCCCCAGTTTTTATTCATGTCTTTGGCATAGACACAGTCTTGGGTTTAGTTGCTCTGGATACAGCACAATAAATAGCCTTAATGGGGTTGGGTAGATATTTAACAGAGATACATTTACAGGGTTCCTGTGGTTAAAATTCCAGTCATTGGCCTGTACAATTGGAAAATCATCACCATCTGTGACAGTCTCTAAGAGAAATGACATGGTGACCCCATCAGCATCAGGGGAGTTAGGCAGTTGGGTGCCATCAACAGTTTTGTAGAGGGCCTCCCAGGCTGGAGATACAACCCAGAGAAAAGAGAAGAACCGTGGCATCATTTACAGCCCTAAGCACAAAGCATGAGAATAACCACCCATCATAAATATAAGCAGATATCTAAATAAATCTCAGGAATATTGTTTGCCCTATTTGAACAACTATAAAATGAGAGAACTAGATTTGATGATCACTAAGCTCTCTACCAGTTCGGGCAGTTTATTATTCTATAAAATCTACATGCTCTTTGCACAAAGGAAGCAGGAATACAAGAAGCAGAATGGCCTGGTGGTCAAGACCATGAACTTCAG
>NW_007733290.1:54939-60739 GCF_000696425.1 Galeopterus variegatus | reverse complement strand
CACAAAGGAAGCAGGAATACAAGAAGCAGAATGGCCTGGTGGTCAAGACCATGAACTTCAGCATCAGAAAGACCCATGTCACATCCTGGCGCCGTTCCTCACCAGCTATGTGAACCCAGGCAAGCTCCCAGCCTCTATGAACCTTGCTTTCATTGTCTTTAAAGCTGTAATAATTTGGATTATTGTTGTAAGAAATACATGAGACTAAGTATTTAAACAGCTTACAGAGTGCCTGGTGTACCACAAAATAGTAGGAAAGTAAACTCAATGTAGAGGTGAGATTCATCCTTTAATTAATTAATATCTAGAGTGAGTGTGGAATTCAGAAGAAAGGCTGGGCTGAACTTTTAAACTTGGGAGTCAGATGGAGGAGATAGGATGAGAGGGTAGAGAATGAAGCCCAGAGATGGGGATCAAAGCCTGAGACAATCCAATATGAAAGGTAGGGTGGAGAAGGAAGAGCCAGTGAGATGGGGGAAACCAGAGGGTTGTGGTGTCCTGAAGCCCAAGTGCAGAGAGGGTTTTCAAGGAGGGAGTGACTGTCTGGGCCACATGCTGCTAAGTGGCTGGTGATGTGAGATGGGAAGATGTGTTAGAGTTAGCATAATGGAGGTTGTCTTAGTCTGGATGCCTTCAGAAGCAAACTCAGAAACAAAGATTCAAATGGAAGTAGGTGATCTAAGAGGTAAAAGCAGGGGAGAGGGGAAGTGAGACAAGGATGGGAAGACGGCTGATGAAAGGTTTGTTATCAAGCAGCTGCCAGTGTGGGCAACTGAGGTTTAACACCACGGGGAAGACTCTGGAAGCCAGTGTAAAATAACTCCTTAGAGGATCACCCCACCAGACAGGCATCATTGACTCATCAGACTCTGTCAATCATAGGTTGAGTCCTGACCCTAGGGTGGGGACAGGGCACTGATATGCTGGCATTTCTGGTCTGCTGTATAGAGGCAAAGTGGGCTCTGGCAGCACAAGAAGACCCTTGGGTGAAAGAGGGCAGGTGCTAGTGTTTGGGAGTTGAGCTTGCAGGTCCTGGAGTGTGAGGACGTGGAGTAGAAGCAGAGTCTGTGAGCGATGAGGACACAAACCAGACTGAAGTGGGCTGAAGAGAGAATCAAAAGTGCAGAGGTGAAGATGCCATGCTCCAGCTACTTGTCCGAGAAGGCTAATTATGCAGAGGTGAAAACAAATGGGCTAGGAGCTGGTGTGAGATAGGGTTTCAAGGGCAGTTGTTTTTTAAAAAGAGATGTTCTTCCTTAGAGTATGTTTTTATGGTGATTGGCATGATCCGACAGAGAGGGAGAGACTGGGGATGAGAGAGAGTGGAGAGCTGAGTGAAGTCCCTGAGTGGGGGTGAAGGGGCGGGGTCCTGTGCACACAGAGCGAGCACAGGTGGAGGTGAGAGTGCGGGCAGGTGCACCTACGTGCGGTGTCTGCTTTCCTGAACGGATTGCGATGCACCGTTGTCTGTGTGGGGGTGAAAAGGCAGGGCGAGGGAGGTCTGATGAGATGGTGTGAAGTGATCATCTCGGAGAGGGAAAAACAGGCTCCCCAATGTTTTCAGTCTGTTGTCTGTGCTTTGTCTTTACTTGCTGCTTTAATTGAAATCCGTCTGTTGCTTGGGGACACAGTTTCTCCTGCAGCCCCGTGAAGGGGAGGCTGCTTTTCCCCTCCCACCCTTCTTCCCTCAGAACCAGGGTGTGAGCAGATATCCCCCTCGCTCCCCATTGCCACTTCCAGACTATGTATCTTTTTCCTGCCTCTTAAAACCTCAGTTTCTGCATTCTGAAAGACCATTTCAAAATTTTTCATTGAGTTACTCATTTTCTTTTCTGCAGCACCAACTCTGCTTTATTCCTTCCATCAGTGAGAATCCCAATCCTGTGTATTTTTTTTATTGATTCCTGCCTCTTAAAACCTCAGTTTCTGCATTCTGAAAGACCATTTCAAAATTTTTCATTGATTTACTCATTTTCTTTTCTGCAGCACCAACTCTGCTTTATTACTTCCATCAGTGAGAATCCCAATCCTGTGTATTTTTTTATTGCGTTCTCTTGAAGTCATTTCTTCTCTCATCTACATCTCTTTTTGTCTGATGTTGTTGCTTTTTCCCAATCCTGTTGTCCGATCATCTCAGCCTGTTCAGTCTTTGTTACTTTCTTGTCCTATTTCAGGGAGGCAGTCTCTTCTAGATCTCTGCTGAGGATGCTAGTCAGTTTCAGGACATTTCCTTCTGTGTGCTACAGAGGTTAGTTTCGGAGAAATGATCTTATTCTGGGTCTTCTTGATGCTTTCCCTTGATCTGTAGTATTTTTTTCAGAGTTCCATTTTGGTTTCTTTTTCCTTAGTAATCTCTGAAGAAGTCAGCATCTTTGTCCACTTTCGTTGTCCATGATGAAGACATTGTTTTGGTTCACATCTTGGTTTACCTTTGTGGTGGCTTAATGCTCTTTTCAAATCTGCCACTGAAAGGGCCATTGTGAGTATAGCCCCTAATTTAGGTCTCAGTTTCTGGACGAGTTTCAACCAGTGCACTTCTTCTGTGAGTTGGAAACTTCTGTCCACTTGATGCTTTACTTTCTAGCTTTTAGAGCCAATATGATCCTTTAAGAACTATTATTTATAAAATGTATGTCTACCTGGGCTTTTCTAGTTTCTGCCACCAAGAAGACTTACCTTATTTCTAACTCAACTATTTTCCAGGATTGCAGCCCCTGCTTGAATGAGAACAACTCTTGTGCATGGGTAGGGGTATGACTGGGAGAAGAAATGATGTTGGAGGAAAGATATGTCCCTACTTAACAGAGTAACACCGGGGGGAAGAAGAGCAGCTGTCTAATTTTCAGCTTGAATCAGGAGGTATTCGGTAAAAGGACACAAAGCTTTTTTTCATCTGTGTTTAGGTGGCCTTTGGTCCAAGCGAGGTCAGATCATGCCATAAACTCAAGTCTGGTCAGGGTTTTCTCCACCTGGATGTGTTGATGTTACTATTAGTATTAGTTCCTCCCCATTTCCAGCATGAGCTGGTCCACCATTCTTTTTTTTTCAGACTATCATGAACTATTACCTTCTTTTTCTGAATTCTCTCTGATATTTTAGTAACAAGTTGGGAGAGGCTGAATTGGGACTGCTAACTAGATTCGTGTTGGTCCAAGTTCCTACCCTTCAGAGATGGCAGTGGCCCCGTGGCTCAGTGTTTCTAAAAAAGTAGCATAATGTGAAGGAGTGTCAGTATCGTGGGTGGACGTGTCCAGGCCCTGGGTTTGATTATGAGCCACCATTGTATAATTGTATGATCTTTCATCTGCTAATGGGATGAATAATATTAACTTCACAAGGGTTATGAAAGGGTTTGGTAATATAGGGTTAACATTTGATAATGTGAAATACCTAGCCCAGTACATGGCACACAGTAGGCACTCAATAACAGCTCATTATTATGACTCACATGACACACTGCTGAAATCCTTCTAACAAACCCACATTAAAAAGCTTAGTAAAGGGCTGACCCCGTGGCTCACTCGGGAGAGTGTGGCGCTGGGAGCGCCGAAGCCGTGGGTTCGGATCCTATGTAGGAATGGCCGATGCACTCCCTGGCTGAGCGTGGTGTGGGTGACACCAAGCCAAGGGTTACGATCCCCTTACGGGTCCCCCCCCAAAAAAAGCTTAGTAAACAGTTTCAACTAAGTTATGCCACTGATAACTCCCTTTGTATTGCATCTTTATAAGGTTTTTTATTTTAACATGTATATTTTTCACTGACTCTCATAAGGGCTTCATGAAGCAGAGAATGTTGCCATCAAGCCATCCTGTGGAATGAGTCTTGGAGAAGTAAAGAGAAGTCCTCAATACAGCTAGCTCATGTAGAGCTGGACCTTAACCCACATCCTCTGATTNGAAGGAGTGTCAGTATCGTGGGTGGACGTGTCCAGGCCCTGGGTTTGATTATGAGCCACCACTGTATAATTGTATGATCTTTCATCTGCTAAATGGGATGAATAATATTAACTTCACAAGGGTTATGAAAGAGTTTGGTAATATAGGGTTAACATTTGATAATGTGAAATACCTAGCCCAGTACATGGCACACAGTAGGCACTCAATAACAGCTCATTATTATGACTCACATGACACACTGCTGAAATCCTTCTAACAAACCCACATTAAAAAGCTTAGTAAAGGGCTGACCCCGTGGCTCACTCGGGAGAGTGTGGCGCTGGGAGCGCTGAAGCCATGGGTTCGGATCCTATGTAGGAATGGCCGATGCACTCCCTGGCTGAGCGTGGTGTGGGCGACACCAAGCCAAGGATTACGATCCCCTTACGGGTCCCCCCCCCAAAAAAAAAAGCTTAGTAAACAGTTTAAACTAAGTTATGCCACTGATAACTCCCTTTGTATTGCATCTTTATAAGGTTTTTTATTTTAACATGTATATTTTTCACTGACTCTCATAAGGGCCTCATGAAGCAGAGAATGTTGCCATCAAGCCATCCTGTGGAATGAGTCTTAGAGAAGTCCTCAATACAGCTAGCTCATGTAGAGCTGGACCTTAACCCACATCCTCTGATTGCAAATCTGTGGCTTTCAACATTGCCTGTCCAGTCTTTGACAATACCCTGGTAGGGCACCTGTCCAAACAGCCCCAGTCCCTCAGAAGACCCTCTGTACCAATGCCTGTTGGAAAAGCAGGTGAGCTTTCTTCATGTCTATCTTGAGGACCCAAAGGGAAACTTCTCATGCCGCTCTTAGTGGCATCCAATTCCACTCTGCATGTTTAAGCACAGCTATGCACAGTGTTTCATCAGGTGTCATTTGTGCTCCTTGTAAGAACAGCTTTCCAGTGAACACACCTAAGATACACTACTATTTGTTCTATTATTAACAGAAACTGTGCAGCAACCTTACCCTGCGGGAACATTGTCACTCAGATCACTTAAGTCTTGTTTTTAGACTAAAAGTAAATGCACAAGCAACTGAGGAAAATGAACAGCTGCTTTAACAAAAAAATTAACCATTTTAGGGAGGGAACTAATGTTGGCAGTGTGTAGCCACATCAGGGAAGTAATTCTTAGTCTTTTGGACTTTATCTTTACTCTGTTAGATAGGAGGTAAATCCCAACTATGGACTTCACTTCACTTAGGGTAAAAGTGGGAGAAAAAATAGGTCAAAAGCAAACTTTCTCCCACCACCTTTAGTATTTGTTGGAATAATACATAGGAACTGAGAATGGTGGGTAAATTCTCACTTAGTCATCTCCCCATTCCCATGGAAGTTTACAGGGACGAAAGGACCTTCAGACAGCTTTGAGTTATGGGTCTGTGAAAAGAGTTGTGTTGACATATTCTCACATTAGTTCTCCTACATTTGCTGTCAAATAATTCAAAGCCATTTGAACTTTCCTGTTCAGCTTGGATATGGTCTTGATTTCATTTATTCTTCCAAGCCTTGTAAAAGCTGAGAGCTCCTTTGTGCAGTCACAGTAGTGCCACATATATGGCATAGGAGCAGTGCTCAGCTGGGTCTGGGGGAGAAAAAGTATGTGCACCACAGAGATAGAAAGTTTCTCCAAAGGAAATGTGTGTAAGTAATTTGACCAGAAAGATGAAAACAGCACAAGAAGATTCAGAATCTAAAGGCTTAACAAACCTTGACAGACAGGCTTGTGTAATCCCAGTCCTTTGCAGAGGTAAAGTGAATAGTTGTCCACACCATGTAATTGTTCAATCAAAAATATTTATTGAAGGGCCGGCCCGGTGGCGCACTGGATAGTGCGCCGCTTGGGAAGTGCGGTGGCGCTCC
>NW_007733290.1:49015-53939 GCF_000696425.1 Galeopterus variegatus | reverse complement strand
GCGAGGCGCGGGAGCAACACCGAGGCTTGCGATCCCGTTGCCGGTCCCTGGTCCGGTACGGGGGCAACACTGAGGGTTGCGACCCGTTGCCAGACACGGAAAAAAAGACAAAAAGACAAAAAAAAAAAAAAAAATATTTATTGAAGATGTATTATGTGCCAAGCACTGCTCTAGACACTGGAGATTATAGCAATGAACAATGCCTGCCCTCAGGAGCTTTCTTTCTAGCAAAGGAAAACTAATGACCAACAAATAAATCCATGAAAAGCTTAGTATCTCAGAAGGTGACAAGTATATGGAAGATGGAAGTGGAAGAAGAGAATAGGGGAGAGGGGCATGGTTTAATTTTAAATAGGGTGTCCTGTGTTAGTCAGGGTACTCCAGAGAGACAGAACTAATAAGATATGCATATCAATATTCAAAAGGAAATTATTATAGGAATTGGCTCATGTGATTACAAAGGCTGAGAAGTCCCATTATAAGCCAGATGCAAACTGGATGCAGAAGTGTGGCTCAGGTCAAGTCTGGAAGCCTCAGAACCTGGGAAGCCGATGCTGTGATTCTAAGCCCAAGGCCAAGGGCTGAGACCTGGAGGTGCCGCTGGTGTAAGTCCTGGAACCCAGAGGCTGAAGAGTCTTGAGTTCAATTGCCCATAGACAAGAGAAAAGAGTGTGTCCCAGCTTCAGCAGATAGAGGGAGTTTTGCCTTTTCTTCTGTTTTTGTTCTCTCAGGGTCTCTCAGTGGACTGGATGGTGCCTGCCCAAGTTGAGAGTGGATATTTTCCACCCAGTCCACGAAGGCTCACATGCTAATCTCCTTTGGAAACAAACTCACAGACACACCCCAAAATAATGCTTTACCATGTTTCTAGGTATTCCTTAATCTAGTCAAGTTGACACCTAAAATTAACCATCACAGTGGCTAAGGGAAAGGCTTACTGAGAAGGTTACGTTTAAGCCAAGACCCAAAAGAGAATGATGTCTCTTTCTCTAGATATTCAGATATCTAGGGCAGATACCAGGCAGAGGCGATGGTGAATGGAACAGTTCTGAGGTGAGAGTGAGTCCCTGGTAAGTTAAGGGACATCAAGGAAGCCAGTGTGGCTGGAGCAGAGGGAATGACGGTGAGTTGGTATGGGAAAAACATAATCCATAGTGTTTTCCCCTCTATGCTCTTACTCAGCAACAGTCAACTCACACAGAAGAGAGACTTCTGACTTCTGTGACCAAATGTGTAGGGATTTCTCCCCACTGGCAAGCAAGCCAGCAATTCTTCAGTGGAAACCAGTGGTGTGTCATCCAATTTAACTCTGACACTGTCCACCTGAAGATAGCATCAGATCCCATAGGTTGAGGGTTCAAGACTGCCCCCCACTTCAGATGCCAGTTGCAAGCCCAGGCCTCTGGAACTTCTGACCCAGAAGCTATAAATCAGGGTTCCCATAACCCCATCCTTGCATTCGATTAGTTTTCTAGAGCAGCTCACAGAACTCAGGGAAACACATACTTAAAGTTTACCAGTTTATTACAAAGGAGATTTTAAAGGATATAAAAAAACAGCCAGATGAAGAGATACATAAGGCGAGGTCTGGAAGGGTCCCAAGTGTAGGTGCTTTCATTCCTGCGGAGTTGGGGTGCACCTCTCTCCCAGCATGCGGATGAGTTCAGCTGTCCAGAAGCTCCCTGAACTCTGTGTTCTCGGGTCTTTTATGGAGTCCTCATTGGATAAGCATGACTGAAGCATGGACAACCATGTACAAAGGTGATTGGGCAAAAAGGGTGTGATCTAACACTGTCAAACTGGGTGGGGATCCCAGTGTGGCCTGTTAGTTCGGGTTCTTCTTGACCTCTCTGCATGACATTCCTTCCTCCCAGGCATGGGGCAGGACCCCTTCTGGAGTGGGGGTGCCATGAGCTACAATCAGACAAGGTAGCTCAGAGAATTATTTATGGCCATATCCGAGACAGAAAGATTAGGGCTTTATGGCTAGTTTCAGGGCTGGTTTCTATGACTCACCCTGGGAAAGGAGATTATAGTTTCCAGGCCTTGCTTCAGGGAGACAAAAGAGCAGATGAAAGAAGGACAGGAGAAGGTCAGGGAGAAAGACTTGGTTTTCTGAGGCCTAAAGTGCCCCCAAATTACAAGCGTTATTGGAATTATGAGCCAGGAACCATGTATAAAAACCTATATATATAATAATCCAAATCTTTCTGTCTCAGAGTTGACCATATATATATAGGTTTTCATCCATCCATGGTTGAAAATTTATATCTCATAATATCACAGATGGAGATAAGGTCAAATGAGTGACAGGAATCAACACTATATGGGAACTTGTGGGCTATTAGAGGAAACTTGGCTTCTAGGGTGAGTGAGATGAGAAGGCTTTGGAGAATTTGAGCAGAGGAAGCCATGCCCTGACCTATTTTACAAGGAGCAGTTTTACAATAGAGACCATAAAGATCAAGAGGCAGGGGGACCAGTTGAAGCTACTGCAATAATCCAAGTCAGAGAGGATTTTAGCATGGATCCAGTTAGTAATGGGGGAAGTCATAAAGGGGTAAGGTTTTGAATATATTGTGCAGGTAAACCTAAAATTTTAAAATTGAGATATAATTCACATGATAAAATTCAGACTTGTAAAGTATATAATTTGGTGGTTTTTAGTAGATTCACAAAGTTGTGCAACCATCACCACTATCTAAATCTAGAATATTTTCATCACCCCTAAGTGAAACCCTACACCCATTAACAATTACTCTCCACTCGCCTTTTCCCCTAGTCCCTGGCAACTACTAATCTGCCTTCTCTCTTTCTGGATTTGCCTATGCTAGACATTTCATTTAAATGTAATCATAAAATATATAGCCTTTTATGTCTGGCTTCTTTCACTTAGCATAATTGTAAAGTTCATCCACGTTGCAACATGCATCAGTACTTCATTCTTTTAATTACCAAATAATATTACATCATATGGACATACCATATTTTGTTTATCCACTCATTGGTTGGTGGACATTTGTGTTGTTTCCAGTTTTTGGCAACAATGCTGCTATGAACATTCATGTACAAGTTTTTGTGTGGAAGTATGCTTTCAATTCTATTGGAGTAGAATTACTGGGTCATATGGTAACTTGCATTTAACTTTTTAAGGAATTTCCAAACTGTTTTCCAAAGGGACTGCAGTATTTTACATTTCCACCAGCAGTGTATGATGGCTCCAATTTCGCCAAATCTTCACTGACACTTGTTATTGTATATATTTTTTTATTATGGTCATCCTCGTGTGTGTAAAGAGTGTCTTGTGGTTTCTTTTTGTGTGTGTGTGTGGTTTTGATTTGCATTTTCTTAATGACTAATGATGTTGAGTATGTTTTCATATGCTTATTAGCCATTCGTTTATCTTCCTTGGAGAAATATCTATTCTAATTCTTTATCCATTTTCTAGTTGAGTTGTTTGTATTTTATTGTTGAGTTGTAAGAGTTCTTTACATATCCTGAATATACTACACCCTTATCAGGTTATGATTTGCAAATATCTTCTACTCTTCGGGCTGTTTCACTTTCTTAATTGTGTCCTTTGAAGCACAAAAGTTTTTAATTTTGGTGGAGTGTAATTTATCTATTTTTTTCTTCAATGCTTATGGTGTCATATCTAAGAAACCATGGCCAGATGTAAGGTCATGAAGATTTACCCTTATGTTTTCTTCTAATGGTTTTATAATTTTATATCTTACATTTAGTTCTTTGATCTATTTTGAGTTAATTTTTTGTATGGTGTGAAGTAAGTGTCTGTGATAGTTAATTTTATGTGTCAACTTCACTGGGCCAGAGGATGCTCAGATAGCTACTTAAACATTATTTCTGGGCATGTTTAAGAGGATGTTTCTGGAAGAGATTAGCATTTGAATTGATGGGTTGATTAAACCAGATGGCCCTCCCCAACGTGGGTGGGCATCATCCAATCTGTTGAGGGCCTGAATAGAACAAAAGGTGGAGGAAGGCCGAATTTACTCTGCCTGACTGCTTGAACTGAGACTGATCACTTTCTGCCCTTGGTACTCCTGATTCTCAGGTCTTCACATTTAGACTGGAATCACCTCCAGTCTCTCTGGCTCTCAAGCCTTTGAACTACACTACCAGCTTTCCTGGGTCTCCAGCTTTCAGATGACAGATGGTGGTAATTTTCAGCATCTCAGCCTCCATTATCATGTACTCCAATTCCTTATTTATTTTTTTAATATATATATATTAACATATGTATTTTAATGATTCTGTGGTTCTGTTTCTCTGGAGCAACATGACTACTACAGAGCCTAACTTCATTTTTTTTGAATGTAGGTATCCAGATGTTCTAGCACTATGTAATGAAGAAACTATTTTTCCCCGTTGAATGGTATTGGCACCCTTATAAAAAATCAATTGATCCATAAATATATTTTTATTTTGATAGACTCTCAGTTCTATCCCATTGATCTGTATGTCTATCCTTATGCAAGCACTGCACTGTTTTTATCATTATAGACTTGTGGTAAGCTTTGAAATCAAAGAAATTATGAGTTCTGCAATTTTGTTTTTCTTTTCCAAGCTTATTTTTGCTATTCAGGATCCCTTTCAAATCCATATAAATTTTAAGATCCTCTCTCTCATTCTGCAAAAACGGTCTTTGGGATTTTGATAGGAATTGCATTGAATCTGTAAGTCAATTTGGGGAGTACTGCCATCTTAACAACATTAAGTCTTCCAATCCATGAGTACAGGATGACTTCCAATTTATTTAAATATTTAAAAAATTGATTTTGATGATGTTTTGTAGTAGTCATGTACAAGTCTTATGCTTCTTTTGTTAAATTTATTCCTATGTATTTCATTCTTTTTGATATTGTTGCAAATGTAATTGTTTTCTTAATTTTATTTTTGGATT
>NW_007733290.1:46786-48084 GCF_000696425.1 Galeopterus variegatus | reverse complement strand
TCCAGTGTAATGCTGAATAGACGTGGTGAGAACAAACATTCTTGTCTTGTTCCTGGTCTTCAGGGGAAAGCATTCAAGGATGATGTTAGTGGTGATGTTTTTCATAGATACCCTTTATCGGATTGATGATGTTTCCTCATATTCCTTGTTTATTGAGTGTTTTTATCAGGAAAAGGTGTTGGATTTTTGTCAAATGTTTTTTCCACGTCAATTGATAAAATCTTGTGATTTCTGCCCCTTATTAATTAGAATGGTGCATTATTAATTGATTTTTGTATGTGAAACAGTATTCCTGAGATAAATTCCACTTGGTCATTGTATAATCCTTTTAATATGCTGCTGGATTTGTTTTGCTAATATTTTGTTAAAGAGTTTTGTGTCTATATTCATAAAGGATATTATTCTATAGTTTTCTTTTCTTGTGATATCTTTTTTTGGTTTTCTTATCATGGTAATACTAGCCTTATAGAATTAGTTGGGAAGTTTTCCCTTTTCTCTTATTTTTTGGAAGCATTTGTACAATATCAGTGTTAATTTCCTTTAAATGTCTGGTAGAATTCACCAGTGAAACCATCTTGTCTGGGCTTTCATTTGTGGTAAGTTCTCAAATTATTAGTTCTAATCTTTTTTCTTTTTATCTATCTATTCAGATTTTCTGTTTCTTCTTGAGTTAGTTTTGGTAGTTTGTATGTTTCCAGGAATTTTTAAGTTTCATCTGGGTTATCTAATTTGTGTATAATTATTCATAGTTGTCCCTTACACTTATTTTTGTTTCTGTAAGTTCAGTTGTAATGTTCTACTTTCATTTCTGAGTTTAGTTATTGAATCTTCTTTTTTTTTTTCTTGGCCAATTAAGCTAAAAGTTTGTCACTTTTGTTAATATTTTCACAAAGAGTAAACCTTTGGTTTTGATGATTTTTCTCTATTTCATTTACTTCCTCTCTAGTATTTATTATTTCTGTTCTTATGCTTGCTTTGGATTTTGTTTGCTTGTCTTTTTCTAGTGTTTGGAGGTGAAAAGTTAGGTTACTGATTTGAGATTTTTTTCTTTTTAAATATGGATGTTTACACATATATAAAATGTCCTCTAAACCCTACTTTGTCTGCATTCCAAAAGTTTTGGTATGCTGAGTTTTCATTTTTTTTCATTTATTTAAAAATATTTTCTTTTACCATATTGTTTCTTCTTTGATCAATTGTTTATTCAGAAATACTTAATTTCCACATATAACAGATTTTCAAAAATTCATGAAAATCTTTGTATTATCCTTCAATTCTATTTTTCCATGAACTTTTTG
>NW_007733290.1:0-45739 GCF_000696425.1 Galeopterus variegatus | reverse complement strand
AAAAGTTGATTCTGACAATTGTTACCAGTGTTCTCACTGCTTACATGGAGGAGAGAATTTTCAGAGGTTCTTACTCCATTTTTGCTGACATCACCCTGAGCTAACAGGTTTTTCTGGTGATTTGCACATGGGCTGGGAGAGAAAGGCAGGAGGCAACGATGCTGCCAACATTTTTGACCTGAACACTCATTAATATGAAGTTGCCATTTTCTGATGTGGAAAGGACTCCAGGAAGATCAGGTTTTAAAGGGGGAAGATCAAGAATTCAGCTTGGGGCATGTTGCCTTTGTTCATTAGCCATCCAAGGGGAGATGACAAGTAGGCAGTCGATGCATAAGTCTAGAACATAAGTCTAGTAAAATTGTAGGCAAAGACCATAAGACTCTGCCTCTCCAGGCTTATATCCAGGATTCCACTGAAGATCTCTCTGGACTAGTAAAACTCTCCTATGTACTGTCCTTCAAAAATGCCAAATGCTGTCCTGCTCCTTGCTCTTGCTCATGTCACTCTCCCTGCCCAACAGACTTTATTACTCCTTGCTTAAAATGGACTTTTCTTTAAAAACGTAGTTGGAGTTTAACCTTCATCACAAGTCTGTCTCACCAACAAAGCCTTTGGCTTCTTCTCTAATTATGTTACTCACTGCTAAAGCACTTTCACTTAGCACACTTTTTACCATGAATGCATCTGTCTTCTATAGTATGTATCACATAGGGTATGTTGATAGCATAAATGATCATACTTCAATTTATCTGTTTTTAGTGAGTGCTATGGTTTGAATACGTCCTTGAAAGTTCATGTGTTGGAAACTTAATCCCTAATGCAACAGTGTTGGGAGGTGAGGCATAATAAGAGGCAATTAATAATGGAATAATGTTATTATCATGGGAGTGGGCTTTCCACCATCCACCATGGGATGACACAGCAAGAAGGCCCTCACCAGATGCCTGCACTGTGCTCTTGAACTTCCCAGCCTCTAAAACCATGAGCCAAACAAACTTCTGTTGTTTATAAATTACCCAGTCTCAGGATTTCTGGTATTGCAACACAAAACAGACTAAGACAATGAGCCTAATTCCTGCTGGCAAAGTTGGAATGAAGTGGAACCAGAATAAGTTGAGTGTTTGCTCTCTGCCAGATACTTCCCATGCATTAACTAATATGATCCCCCTACTATTACCATGATACGAGTCTCACTTTACAGATGAAGTCTCTGAGGTTAAGGGAGATTAAGTGGCTTCATCAAGGCAGTAGCTAGCCTTGGAAGACCTTGGGTTTAAACCTGGTCTGTGCTGTGTGATGTCCAAACCTGGGAAACTAATTCTTGGTCCCTTTGGCCATCTTGACCTCCTTCATAGTTTGCTTAAAACAAAGTACAGTTCCCTTTGGTCAGGTCTGTTGTCCTGGCTCAAAATTACAGGTGATGTTATCCTGAAGGGGAATTTAAATAGAATTTAAAAATCAGGCTCCAGGGCCTCCTTTTTGCCCTTTAGAACATCCGCTTCTTACCTGTATGCTGTCAGTGTGGTCTTCACCTAGGGCGTCATGTATGTCTGTGGTAACTCACTTGCTCAGGTCTCGCAGGACCTTTTTTATGCAAGGTCCTCAATGCAAATAGCTTTTACTCAGTACTATTTACCTGTATAGAGGGAGAAATATAGACTGTTTCTTGAAGATGCCACCCTAGACTGAGAGGTGGGCAATGATAGCCAGTCAACTGACCACGGACTGATCCCTTTTTAAGTTTCTGTTCTCTAACCTGTTTGGCTAATTTCTTTTTATGACCTGGCCTAAGTGACTGTGAGCCTACCATATCAACATAATATTAGGAGCAGGCACATGGAGTTAATTCTCCAGAGTTACAGTTAACCAGTCAGTCAGCAAGAATTGATTGGGAGCCCACTATATATCAGGCATGTTGGGGCATTGAGGCCACATACCTCCTCCCGGGGCAGAGAACTAGCTACAACCCCACCCACATATGCATATGTAATGTGTTGAAAACATTTGCCTGGACAGGAGAGATAAAGATGGTGCCTGATGGAAGCTGCCAGGGCATGGCCAAGGAAAGACATAGTTTAAAATTATTGGATAAAGGGCTGACCCCATGGCTCACTTGCGAGAGTGCGGCGCTGGGAGTGCAGCAGCGCTCTGGCCACGGGTTCAGATCCTATATAGGGATGACCGGTGCACTCACTGGCTGAGCGCAGTGTGGGCGACACCAAGCCAAGGGTTACAATCCCCTTACCGGTCACACACACAAAAAATTATTGGATAAAAGATATTTCCGCGCTCGTGCTCCCCGCGTGATTACAATAGCAAAGCATTAGAGCAAGATGCATGTTCACATGACCTTTAAGATGATAGGTTGAAGTTAGGAAATCCCCTTGCCATATGCTTATAAAAGCAGGTGCTTGTGTGAAAATAAATGGAACTGCTTGACGGAACCCCTGCTGCATCTGAGTTTCTCTCTGTGGGGCTGAATAGGCGGGCAGCATCCTCATCTTCCTCCCGGGCTCTCCTGGCCACTAGGGTAGCAGGAGTGATCCTACCGGTTCCCTCTCTTGCTCATTACGTGGCGGGGGGATAAAAGGGGCTACTGGGAGGTTTGGGCCCGCTGCCCGTGAGCCCCCACAAGGCATTGTTTTAAAGGGGCTATAGACACAGCAGTGACAAAATATTTGACTCAATGAATCAACATTATAATTTGTATTATAATTTTGAATGCTGATAAGTGCTGTGAAGAAAATAAAATGGAACCATTTTATATTGGAGTGACCAATGAAGAGGCAGGGTGGGGAAAAGACTGCAGTCTTTTACTTAGAGTGGCTGGGGATGGCCTCTTTGAAATGATGATACTTAGGTGAGAGGAGGAGGCAACTATGCAAATATCTGTGGAAAAAGCATTTCAAGCAGAAGAAATAACTAGTGCAGAGGCTCTGAGAAGGACTAAGCTTGGTGCATTTAAGGGACAGAAAGAGAACCAGTGTGGTTGTCTCTCTCTTTTTTTATGTAGTGTGTGAGGGAACATGCAGAAAGATGAGACTGGAAAGTAGGCAGATATTGTAGACACAGAAAGTGTAACAAACACTGTTGGTTCTTCCCCCCTCTTTCTGATTCCTTGCCTATTCAGAAATGAGACAATGTCCTCTAGAAAGGAATAGTTTTTCCCCTTCTCTAAGAAATGAATCATGATTGGCTTGGGCATTTCTCTTTAGCAGTAATTAATTTAGAGCTAGCCAGTCATGCGACTTAGTTCTGGGATCTGAGGAGTCTTAGAGCATTTGAGAAAGATTTGATTCTCCCTCCTGCTGATGAAATGAAGCTCTTTCTTTGAACATTATTATATGAAGGTGCAATACGTGGAGCTGCAGCAGCTGTACTGTACACGTGAGGTGAGATATCACTGATGCACTGAAGATGACAGATCAAAAAGATGGAAAAGATCAGGTTTGTAATGATATTATCAGTCTTGAACCAACCTCGGAGCCATTGACCTTTGATATTACTGAGGATTAAAATACAAAGAAATCACTTTATCACTTTCTGCTGGGTGTTTGTAACTTGCTGCCAAAAGTATTCTAACTAATATAGCAAGAATATTGGATTTTAGTGCCATTATAACGGGAAGGCATTGGAGTGTTTTAAACATAGTAGTATTATACTTTGATTTATGTTTCATGGGAATAATATAGATAAAGAAATGAACAGGACCTAAGACAAAGCCTGGGGTCATTTTAATGTTTTGAAGTGTGGTAGAAGAGGCAGAGAAAGTAAAGGAGAAAGCAAGTAAAGGAGTCTGAGAAGGAATGGCCAGTGAGGTAGGGAGTAAACCAGGTACAGGTGATATTACCAAAGTTAAGTTCCAGGGGAGTAGTGGAAGGTGAAAGTCATATTGGGGTAGGTTGGAGAGAAAATGAGAGTTTAGGGAGTGCAGATTGAGAATGTGGACAATTGTATAGGAACCAAAAGTGCTCCCCCTTGCCACTTTAATGAGCTTGCTTAATTTGTGTCTAAGTGTGCCTGCACAGATTCATCCTCCTGGTTACGATCCCATGAGATGATTGCTGGGATTCTTGAGAGAGGATCAGATCTACCCTGTGCATTCCCCGTGCACCAGCCATTGGGCTAAATTCTGGAGTGACCCTGGCATTAGAGAGGCAGAGCATATGCCCTTCAAGCTGCCGTGGCCTTTGTGAGTTTGCCACACTGCTGAAGGCATCACAGAGCCACTCAGCAGACTGCTAATGATGACATTCCTTTCCAGAGGCCCTTCAAGTAGTTATTTTTGTTACAGGATATTTTATGGAAAATTCTACATATAAATATGATATATGTAAACTATATATTGTTTATAACAAAATTAACTTATGGACCTTTTTCTTTTTTAAAGAAAAAACACGTTCACATTTCTTCAGTTACAAAGACTCTGGTGTCAAATTGCTTAATTTAAAAATCCAGCTCTAAACATTTATTAGCTGTGTGATCTTGAAAAAATTACTTGTTTTGCCTAAATTTCAGTTTCCTTACCTACCAAGGATAAAAGTACCCAGTAACTTTGTTGGGAGGATTAAACACACTAATAAATATAAATCCTTAGCATAGTATCTAGAACATAGTAAAACTTTGTAACTTTTGTCTATTATTACATAATTTAATGCAAAAGGTAAGAAATAGTGCAGGAATTGGACTTCTATTAACTATCAAATTTGTTTGACTTTATAATGGTTTTATGGGATGGTCAGAAGAAAGTTGTTAATGATGGATAAATTATCATTTTCAGCCCCTAATTAGCAAATGTAAAGACCAAAATGTGATAACCAAAATACTACTGAACGGCCAAATAATTTCCAACATTGCCTTATTTTTTTTAAAAGAGGTATTCATTTCTGCTTTCTGGCATCCAGAGTTAAGTTCCTGCTCTTCCCCCTTTTTCCCCCTTACAATCATAGAATTTCAGACAAGTGATCTTAGAGATCAACATGCCTGACTACTGCTATATAAACATGGTATCAACGCTCATAAATTTGGGCAGTTCACACAAGGTTGCATTGCCTGTAAATATGTAAGAGAACTAGAATTTAAATATAGGTCTCTGGATTCTTTAACTAGTGTTCTGGGATCATACAAGTGAAGAGATTAGCAGGGGCAAAGTTTGGGGTTAAATAATACAAAATTACTTCTTGACATCTGCCTGGAAGGGAAAGGGGCAGCCTTGGCTTCACAAGCAGGTGCTCACAGAGTCACCGCTGGCAGGAGCACAGCTTCCTGACATCTGACTTCCTCCTTTTTGCCCACATTTTGCCCATCTCTGTAGGTTCTGATTTGATGCCCTCCCTGTCCCCCAAGTTCTCTGGTTCCTCATTCTGGTTTACAAAACATCTCCTCCCTTCAACAAAGTGTGTGTATGAACTGGCTGTCTGCTGCCTTGGCATGTATTAGTCCATTTCTGTTGCTTATAACAGAAATACCTGAAATTGGGTAATTAATAAGAAAATGAAATTTATTTGGCTCATGATTCTGGGGCAGTTGCATCTAGTGTGAGCCTCAGGCTGCTTCTATTCATGGCAGAAATGGCAGGGCAGTCTGTGGGTGCACGATCACATGGAGAGGGGAAGCAAGAGAGAGAGCTAACTACTCACTCCTTTTTCTAAAGCCCTCGGAACCATGCCTGTGACCACCATTAAACCATCATCTTATTAATCCATTTATTAGGGCATAGTCCTCACAGTCTAATCACCTTTTCAAGGCCTCACTTGTCAATTACCATAATAAGATTTCCCACCCTCAACAGTGTCACAGTGATGAGCAAGACTCAATGAGTTTGGGAGACATCCAATCCACAGCAGCATGGTTTCATGACTGACTCTCTAAGGCTCTGTCCCCATGAGGAGTTTGGTGTGGTGTCCAGGGTCCCACACACCTTTTCTGACCTCAGAGAGTTGAGTCTGGGCACATGTGACTCAGACCTGTTACCATTGTCTGGACCAAGCTATCCAGATACAAATCACCGAATAGGTTCAACCTAGAACTGCTGTCTGCTAGGGTTGTTTGAATACCTATCTTGATGATCTTAGGCTGGGATGGCAAATGGCTTTCATTGCATGGACTAGCTCCAAATGTGTGGTGCAGGCTGCCTAGGATATTCTGAGGAGAGTAGCCTGTGCTGCACCTTACTTGAAAGGAAAGAGTATGGAAAAAAGGAATGAGTGCTGTGATCAATTAAAAATGCCCACCACAGATGACTGAGTGGGGTGTGGTGGCTCCTCCCGGCTTTTCAATCTCTGAATGGCTAATTGGGGCATTTTCTGGGACTTGCTTTGTAAATGTGGCCTTGGAGATTTGAAGTTTTTCTCTAATACAGAAGTGATGAACTTTCTACTTCTCTACCTTTAGGGGGATAAAGCAATATTTAGAGAGTTTGAGAAGTTCCAAGGAAGAGAAGAGGAAGGATATTAAAATTTGCTGAGGGCTTATTGTGTCCTATATACTTTCATGTGCATAATTTTTTTTTTAGGTATAAAAAAATGTGCAAAGGGGAGAGAATGATTTGCCCTGACTCTGAAGCAGAGCCTGTTGGCAGAGGTCAAATGTCCCAGCTGCATGAAGAAGAGGAACTAGGGGTCAGAGAGCCTGCAGGCCATGGTATTTTCGGTGTCACATTGTCACAGTTAAGTGTCAGAGAAGCAGAAAGGCAACACCAAATCATGAAAGAAAATAATGGGAAGCCCATTAACATATTTTGTAAAAAATTAATAACTTTGACATTTCTCCACTGTCGCACAGTGCCTGAGATCCCTGGCTCTGCCTTGTGTAGGAAATGTCCTCCAAATCACCCAGTGGCTTGCTCTGGTGGGCAACTCTCGAATTCCTATGGAGACAACATTCCATTTGAGAGCATGCCACAGTATTAAAATGTGGGGTCTTTGGACTAGTGATAACTCTAATCTAGTTTTTAGTTGTACAACTTTCTGATTAAATGACACCAGGTAAATTTTAATAACCTCTAACGCCGTTTTCTTTTCTCAAAGATGAGAAACTGTAGCTCCATTATATACTTAAAGGTTGCAGTTACCCTGTACTGAAAGTGCTAAGATCCTCCTCAAAAAATGTTTTTAGCTAGAAGGTGAAACTTAGCTTTGCCGACCAGTTCATCCATGGCTTGTTCTCTTGTGGATACAAATGAGAACCAACTTTAGTAATACAAATTTCACTGGTGCCAGATTGTGGAGGATTTTATGTTAAGTACCAGCCCCCTCAAAAAACATATGCACACACACACACATGCACATGCTTGCACACACCTGCACACGCACACACATGGACATACACATGAACACACATGTGCACCCACTCATGCACATACATACATGTATTTCTGACAGCCCCCTAGAGATAGCTCATGTGTATCTGGAAGTACGTCCTGTCAGCTGCCATGGGGCATTCCTGGGTACTGTTGCCTTCTCTTGTCACAGGGGGTGTCACCACCTCCCCCAGGCTGTGCTGATGTTCCCCCACCCCAGCAAGCACTGCTGTCTCTGCTGGCTGCTGCCGTGATCAGTGAGGCCATCAGTCTCCCACTGGTGCCACCATCTCTTGCCATTGGTCCCGCTGCCTCCTGTAAGGTACTGCAGGCTCCTGCCAGACACTGCTGCCTCCCCTGTGTCATCACTGTGGCTGTTCCCATCTCCAACCGGACCCTGGAAACTGCCAGGAATTGCAACTGAGTTCTTAAGGTAACATATTTGCATAGTGGGTTTTGGTTAAATGGGGGACACTGTCTCCCCTTTCTTTGGTGTTCTAGTACGTTAAAGGAGTCCTCAAGCAGTTTAACTTATGCCCCCAAACTGAACCTACCATTTAATTATACATGTGTGATCTTTTGGTTTTGACTCTCTCTGACTAAGCCCTAGACAGGAGTCCATATGGCTGGGCTAGGGATGAATTAGACTGACAGGACCCAGAATCTCTCTTCCCCTCAAACACCCTTGCCTTGATATTGGGTGGGCAGTCATTGCTGATAGTCCTCCAGGACTTATTACCTCTTTTGTCCTTCAGTAACAGGCTCCTCCTACCCCTGCCCCCAAAAGTTAGCTGGGCACCCGGCATTCAGCTAGAGACTACGTTTGCCAAGTACAGTTTAGATCAAAGATTTCAAGCCGGACTAAAATCTATTTTTATGGTTCTGAGGGGGTTCTAGGAGGAAGATCATCCCTAAGGGAAAGGCTGCTCTGACGCAATATTTTAGTTAAAATATAGACTGTGCTGGTGTAACAGAGACACAAAAATATGCAGTGGCATAAGACAGATGCATATGTTGGTCTGAAATAATGAGTCCTAAAGAATTGGGCAGGGGATTCTTTATCTTTTTTGCCCTTTGTGTGGGCTGGAGCATAAATGTGGTAGTGACCCTTTCCTTTGGATATGCAAACAAAGATATTACCCTGAGGGATGGCATAGCTATGAGATGGAAGAGACCTGGCTCTTTCAATGACCTTGTGGAGTTTGGCTGCCTCACTCCCCTGGACTGTCCACTTCTTGACTGTTTCTCTCTAATTTTTGCCACTGTGTTTTTAGGTTTTCTTTGTTATAGCAGCATAGCCTGTACTCTAGCTAGTGTTATTCTTGGCTTTTTATTCCTTTAAGATGAGCTTTCTCCTAGGAGTCTTCTTAGGAGACATGAAAATGGACTTCTAATGGACTGCTTCACTAACTCTCTGAACATACCTGGCATGCCTCTACACACAGCAGAGATCAGGATGGGGTTCCTGCTCCATTTTGGGGCTAAACCTCTTCCGGTTACTATGATGAAGTTTGTTGTAGCTGTTGTTCACCAAGCTCGAAAAAGTTTCTTGTTTACATTAGCAAATCTATTTTTTGCAAGGCCATTAAATTTGTACCTTTAGGAATTTTTTTATGTACTCTGTGACCTGATGCTTAAGGCAGTATCTCAAGAGAAAACTTAAATTTTAAGGAAATTACAAAAAGAAGACTTTGCGCAAGAGATAACTGTGCTGCTTTTAGAACGGGCTCTCTTGGTGCCAGCCTCCCTTGAAGGCATTTGAGGCTATAAAATGTGCAAAAGAACCTCGATAAAGTAGTTCTCCGAATGGCAGCCCTCCCAGATTTTGTGGGCATGACTGCAGAGAAAGAGAGCCCCTTTATTGTTGATCTGGGGAAAGGCAAAAAGCAATCCACCATTCTGAGGGAACTTATTCATGTTAATGGGTCACTTTTCCAGTTGACATGTTCTGGAAAGCAGAGTTAAAATATAGACTGTGGTACTCTCTGCTCACTCAGGAAAAAAAGAAAAAAACCAAACACAACAGCCCCCAAACAAAAAACAAAAAGTAAAAGCAACAACTAATATTTGAATAGGACTTATTAGTTAATAAAATGCTTTTATATAGCTTACTATGTGTGCATTATTGGAACCATCTGAGGTCTATATATGATCATCACCAATTTCAGGATGCAGGAACAGAGGCACCCAGAAGAGAAGCCAGGTGAGTTTCCCACGTCACAGAGAGAGTATAGATAGTCTGAGGAAGCGTCACAACCCAGTCTGATTCTGAATTCCCTGCCCCTACCAGTACTCTGCACTCATGTTGGACCCTACTTATCTTCCCCATTCTTAAAAATGGTCTGAATTCAGGATAATTGTTGTAGACTCTGAAATAGAAAGGGGTTGCAGAGGCATGCTTTTAAGTTGTGTATATAGAAGAATGCATGAGTAAAATTGTTGGGTTCACCCCAGGGAACACAAGCAGCAGTTAGGTAAGGGATTAGGTGCATGTACAGCAACACAGCAGGATTCGAATCATGCAGTTGAGTGAAGAAAGTAAGAGACAGGGCAAGTTCTATAGCATGACGCCATTTATATAAATTAGGCAAACACATGCACAAAACCATAAAATGCCTGTGCCATATTCATACTGGAGGGTTTCTACATTAAACATAGTAGAGTTGGTACCTGGGGAGAGGAGTGGGATGGAAGGTGGGATTTTGAAAAGAGTCTGCCTAAACTAATGAATATGGTTAAATCTTCTCTTTGTACTTCATGACCTGAAGGGAAAAAAATAAAAACAAAAAACAAAACCACATAACAACATTGTTTCAAGATCAAGGATGGAGGCATCCAGGCTTAATAACTGAAGCAACAGAACATGGAAGTCAGGAAGCCACTGACTCATGGCATTCTCTTAGACAAATCACTTGATATTTCTGGGATACAGTGTATAATTTCTTAATCTAAAAAAAAGGAAGGTTTGGGCCAGATAAACCCTACAGCCCCTTTTAGTGCTAACATTTTGTGTCCAATGATCTTCATTTATTTGTTCATCCGGTATTTATTGAGTACCTACCATATGCCTGGCAATGTTCTAGGTGCCTTGGGTATGCCAAAAAAAAAAAAAAAAACAGAATAGGAATCTCTGCCATTGTGGAGTTTATGTTCTACTGAGAGTGTGAGAAGAAAGAAAACAAGCAATAAATGTAATACTTAGTCAATTACAGTGAGAGATGGTAAATACTAAAGAGGAAAAGAACCTAGGCAGGGAAAGATATTAGGAGTGCAGGAGAAAAGTGACAGGCTGCAATATCAAATGGGGTGCTCAGGAAGGGTCTTGTTTTAAAAGGTGATCTTTGAGCAAATACTTGAAAAAGTGGGACACTTACCTGTCTGGATACCTGGAAGAGGAGCATTCCAGGGAAAGGATTCAGTCCATGCACAGCCTTATGGCGGAAACAAGCCTGGCATGATCAAGGAACAGCAAGGAGGTCTGGAATTTGGGGTTTTATCTGAGTGAAACAAGAGCCATTGGAGGGCTTTGAGCAGAGGGCTTACATGATATGACTTACACTGTAAAAGGATTATTCTGACTGCGGTGAAACATAGATATGTTGGAAGCAGGGAGACCAAGAGGAGACAACTGAAGTGTATCTAGGTGAGATGATTAACACAAGAGTAGGAACAGTGGAGATGGTAAGAAGTGGCTGAATTCTGAATATATTTTGAAGGTTAATGACAACTGGGGTTTCTGATGGATTGTGTGCAGGTGTGAGAGAAGAGCGGAGTCAAGGGTGATTTCAGAGTTGTTAAGTTGAACCACTGTAAGGCTAGAGATGTCATAACCTCAGATGGGAGGAAGACTGCAGGTCGTGTGGGTTTGGCTGAGGGCGGGATGGAGCTCATAGGTTCAGTTTTGGATGTGTTAAGTTGAGATGTCTGTTACTCATCTAAGTGGAGATGTCAAATAGGTAGTAGATATATGAATCTGGAGTTCAGGAAAGAGGTAGTCTGGAGATAAAGCACTTCCACGTCTTGCACTAAGAGCCCCCTAGATGGTATATACTAAGAACTTGGTGTGTTTCTTATTCCTGAGGATTTTATATCTGGCGTGTGTATAGCCATCACTAATGTCATTTTCACCACCACGACTAAACCCCCACTGGGTTAAAGGTACTTTGTAAAGTTTTCTGAACATTTAAGTGTATTTCTGTGTTTTTGGCTTACCCTGATGTACACCAGAGACCTGTTCAGATTGCTTTTAACAGGCTGAAAAAGTTTGAGTAGAATGGATTATGACATATAGCCCAGTGGCATCATATCCTGGCATTCCAAGAGAAAAAAGTCATAGTAGGTATTTAAAGTCAGTTCTTCAGGGATGCAGAAATATAATTCATATCTTACAACAATCAGTTTTATTTTTAGCTCTCAATTTACCTGATGGCTGAAAAGTAATCTTAGTCCATTTAAAGTAGATTTGATCATTTGGGGGCTTAAAGTCAGTAAATTCTAGATTTTCTCGTGTCGCTCCTCCTTTGCAGGGTGACGTGTGAGTTCGGGAGGGCACTTTCACACTGGGGTGGAGAGAGGTGTTTGGTGGGAGTCTGCAGTGGTCCGTGTGCAGACATGTGCGTTGCTATGTCTCCTCCCTGGTTGTGCTCATCCTTGCTCATGGGCCTCCACTGAGATCTCTCATGAGAATCCACATCCGGCCCCCTGTCCATGAGCTCTCCCACTGCAAGATCCCCTTGTCAAGGGTGGGAGGCCCTTCAGGTGTGCCAGTTCTCTCTCTGTCTCTCTCTCTCTCTCTCTCTTTTTCTTTCTTTCTTTCTCCCCCCTTCCATTTCTTCTACTTCTACATCTTGGCTTATTTGGGGGCAGCGGGATGGATAGAGGAAAGCTTGGCAGCTCTCTCAGTTATCCAGGGCCCAGGCCACATGTGGTGGGCTGTCTCAGGCCTTTTCTTTCCTGTCTTGCTCTGTGGCTCACTTGCTCCACAGCTGCTGCTTGATACCTTGAAAGTGTGAAAACCCCTGTTGACTCTCCTCCTTCCTACCCGCCTTATAGAAAGCACACCGTGGTTCTTATCTCCTCCTGGCCTTCAAATTATCAGGTGTGTTCTGCATTTTCCAGCAGTGGCCATGCCCAAGACATAGCACAAAGTGAGCAGGTGATAGGGTCCATTCTCAAAAACTCAACCTGTGGTCTAACTCTCTTGTTTTCTTTCCAATTGTCTTCCAACGTGGAGGCTCAGAGATTTTACTTTTCATTTCTATGTGGTAGGATATGGGCTACACAATTATTTTTCTAAACCTATGATTTATGCCAGGACTGTGCCTATGGAAGCCTAAATCCAGGAAGTAACTTTTGTTTCTTCTCCCATTTTCGCTGTGGCAACTCTTCCTGGGTAGGGTAGAAACCATGGCATACTTCAAAGGAATGAGGTGGAGGAAGGACATACAAAAAAGAGCAAAGCAAAGGGACTTTGGAGACAAATTCCTGTCTCTTCGCAATATCATTCAGCCACAGAATTTCTGGAGATCTGTGCTTAAACTCTGGCTCAACTTCCTTTGTCTCTCACTCAACCCTACTCCAAGACCTAACTGTAGGTTATCACCAGCTTCCAGGGAACCCAGGGAGGGCATGTCCTTCAAACACTTTAGTTTTTCTATGTGTAAGACAGGCATGTGTATCTCAAGCACACACATATTTTGGGGAAAGTATGAGATGATGAGGATGTGGGGAAGGAGATGGTGATCAGGGACAGCTGAAAGAGCACCAGACTCAGAATCAAAGGACCTAAGGCCTAGGTCAAGTTCTGCCCAAAACCTGATTTTTTACCACTCATTTAGCCCTTCTGTTTCTCAATACCTTTTTTCTGAAATACAAAGGGAAACAGTAGGCTTAGTTACCCATTCATTTGTTCCGTCATAAATTCAACACTGACTGAGCATCTTCTGTGTTCCATGCACTGTGCTAGGTGCTAAGTCACTACTGCAATGACTGCTGCTTCTTACAGCACCACCTCTGACAACCACAATGGCCACCACCATGAACTGGGTGTCTACTAGACACTGTATGAAGTGCTTCATGTATGCTATTTCATCTAGTCCTCAGAACAGCTCAGAGCAGGGCCAACTCCATCTTTATTTTGCAATGACAAAGCTTGTGAGATTCGAACTTGGTTTGAACCCAACTCTTTCTTTTGCTAAAGCAGATGAATAAGTAGTCATTATCCTCTGATGTCTCATAGTCTTGTTCCTTCTGATTGAGACATGCTGTGATTCTGTGTAGGTGTGAATACATTCTCTGCATAGTCAAACAAATACACATAGGAATATTTCATGAATTTGTCTATCATTGTAATCTCAGAAATGAGTGACACATTTAGCACAGGGACACTCAGGTGTAAATGAGGATGACACTAAGGTGTAAATGAGTCATCTTGTAAATGAAGATGACTCTGAGTTCTTTGATGCTGTAAGATCCATGCACCGTGCACAAATCCCACATGTCAGGATGGCTCACTTCACAAAGACCACGAGACAGAGACCGTTGCAATCAAGCAAGAGGAGTTTATTCCAGCATGCTGGGGTCACTTCGCCTTCAGGACAGAAGTGGCCCCGAGCTCTTAACACAAGCACTTTTTATACAGTTTTTTAGAGAGACTTTTGTAACAGGATGAGTTGTTGGTTATCTGAGGCGCCTTCAGATTTATGGGTAGGCTTTAGGGGGCTGGTACCTCGATAAGGAACAGCGCATTTCCCAATCATTTATCTTCCCTGGGGTCTGGCCAGGTGGCCTCTAGATAAGGAACTGGTCAGTTCCTGGAACTGGGAGGTGGTCACTCCCTTCTTGGAATGTAGTGTGCCTGGTGCTGCCTGACCTCTATATAGCCCCTTAGAAGCTGCTTTACTTAAAATGTCATTAGTTATGTTTTCCCGTTTTTAGCAAGCAATTTTTACAGAAGCAAATTGCGTATGTTAAAGTTATATTTTCCTTTACAATGCAACATTGAGCTCTCTGCAGTGCTCCCAACCTCATTTCAGGGCTGTGCTCCTATGGAAAGGCAAATATCTGGCCCAGCCATCATTGTGACTATGCAGTTGCCTGGACAGAAGGAAGAGTTGCCCTCCCTTTTTTCCCTCCCACAGTGGAGTATCTCTTTCCTCAGCTCATCTGGGACAAAATAGGAATGCTACCAGGGAATACCATCCCTGCTGCACCTTTGGGTGCTAAAGAGCAATTTCACATATATGGCAGAAACTGGGGGCTTAACATTGACTGTTCTGAACTGGTAGGGCTTCCCTAATGCTGCTATTTGGTGAATGAATCCTTTTTCCTCAAAAGATCCTCAGACAAATAGGAGATGTCATTTTGAAACATAGCGATTCAGGAAACACTTGGGAAAGTACTCACAAGAAACTGCTCTTGAGTAACTTTATCTCAGAGAATTGCTGAGGATGAGCTGTTATCAAATTAAATGGCAGACCTCAGTGTATCCACTCTCCCAATAAACCACATTTATTACCTTACAAAAGTGACATTTTCCTTGACGGTGAAGCAGTAGCATTCTAAAGAAATAATTGTCTGTAACATTGTTAGTCGCTGGCGTGCAAAGTCCTTCTCAGGCATTAAACTCAAATGATGTCTCTGATGATGATTATCATCCTGAAAAGATGGACCGGGCTTTGTTGTTATGGAGAGGGTTGGGGAATGAGGAGGAGAAAAGGCATGTCCCCTGATCCTTCTATTGCAAGAACTGAGATTAGCATCTGAAAGTGGAGGCCGCCGTGCATGGAGACTCACTCCAAGCATCCCCATTTCATCCTGTTGAGACGGGTACCAGGAAATGTTCCCTATCCCCGGGGGAAGGAATGGTGCTTAGCTTACCTTTACTGTGTGGAATCGGAATGGGAAAAACATTAACAACAAATACAAATCAAGCTGTATAGACAATATAGCTTTTGTTATCCCTTCATCTCCCAGAAGCACAAAGAAGAGCAAGTCAATACTACTATCAGATGTTTGGGTAGTGTCTTTTCACATGCACTGATCTACTCGTGCCTCTCAATAGCCTGTGAGTTAGGAATTACTATGCACATTTCACAGAAAGGAAACTGAAGCCCAGAGAAAGGAATTGAATTCAGCATTTTACAAAGTCACAGTCATATGGAATCTTAGGTTTAGAAAACACCTTCGAAATGGTTGGAACTCTAGTCCAAATCAGTTTAACTTAACTTGATTTCACTGGATTCAATAAATGTTCATTTAGTGTTTGGTTGTGCCTAGCACTGTGTCAGACACTGGGTATAAAAACAGGAATTTTCCTGGTGTCTGTTCTTGGAGAACATACCTCTGGCAGGGGAGACAGCCTGGTAAACAAACAGCTGTCATGCTGTGAAGCAGGTGATACCCAGAAGAGGTGTGTGTGATATGGTCTGGGCAAGGACAGAAGTGGGGAAGCAACGGCTTAGGGGGTCCCTTGAGCTGAGCTCTTAAAGAGGAGGAGGATCCTTTCTGGAGGAATAGGAAGGGAAGGCAGGTGGTCATCAGGAAGCATAAGCAAAGGACAGAGTGGTGCTTGGAAACAGCTGGCAGTTCTGTGGTTTTAGAGCACAGTAATGTAGAAGAAGGGACTGGTGAGGATATTGGGAAGGGAAATTAGGATCGGAATCTAAAGGACACTGAGGACCATGTTAGGTAATTCAGATTTTCTCCTGTAGGAAATAGGGACCCCTCAATGTATTTAAGCACAAAAGTACAGTAATAGTGATAACAATTACAGGTAACATTTATTGCACTTTGGTAGGCTCTTTTCATGCAGTAGCTCAGTTAATCTTCTCAAAAACACTTTGAGAAAGAAACTATTGTAATCCCCATTTTATAAATGTGGAAACTAGGGATTGGAGAGCTGAAGTAGCCTATGGTGGCAGAGTCAGGATCTCCAGCGTGACAGGCTCAGATGGTTGTGATTGTTAGCAGGGTCAGTAAAAGCAGTGTGGAAAGTGGGCTTCAATGGAGAGAGGGTTTATACTGCCCTGAGAAGTATAAGTCAGGCCCCACAAGGATGCCCTCAGTTTCTGAGCTAGAGAGGGACATGCCCCTTTCCTCCAATGCTTGTTTCCACACTCAGGGGAGGAACGTGGTCCTAGTTATCCAGGCCATTTGGCCACTGCCTCCCACCTGCCCCCACCAACTCTATCCCCCCATCCCCATGTGCACTCTCCATTAGTGACAGCTATGAAATCCATCAGTGTTGGTTCAATGTTCTTTAGTCAAATCAAGACTGTTCATCCCAGGAAGTGACAACAAGTAGGGTGGGAGATACCTGTGGTCCAAGACAGTTGGAGAAGGCAGGATGAGCAGAGAACATCATACCATTAGCACCTTGCAGAATGGTTCCAAGAAGTGCTCGGATCCCATGCCAATTAAGTGTGGGTAATGTAATTGTAAAGGTACTGGTTAAAGAGATGAAAATGGCTGAACTGTAAATCAGTTTATTTAAATGCATTTTTTTATAGCAGAGTATAGGCATATCATTAGCTTGTAAATGTGTCTAATAAGCCTGTCTTCACTAACATGCCAAAAAGAGTCTAATTAACTTTTTTCCCTCCAGTTAGACAGTAGTGTGAGGATCCCTGATCACATTTCCACACTATCTTTTTAGCATCAGCAAAGCGGCACTAAAACAGCCCCTGTGACATCTATAAAAAAGCTAGTTTATAATTAGGACGATCTTGGCTTGAACAATAATGTTGCAATTTGTAGTGATGGCTTCTGTTTCTCTTTAATTTTAATGTATTAGCCTACAATGCTCTGGAGGTTTCTAGGCAGTCTAGCCTGTTTCCGTTTCCAAAATTGCTGGCATGATAAGCTTTAGGTTAAGAAAGGAGAAACAGCTGCAATTTGGTGGTTTTAGTATTTTTTTTTTCCAGGAAAGAAATGCAAAGCAGAAGAGATATTGATGGGAAAAGCTGAGTATAATATCACCCATTTATTTCTTAACCCATCGTCTGAATGTGAGGACGATGTCTTAGAGACGATGCTGATGAGAACCAGACACAGGAACCCCCAAATGACAGAATCCTGGTGTTTCCCAGTGTTCTGCAGTGCAGGGATTGTTAGCCTATTTCCATCAGAGTTCCAGGGGCCTGCAAAAGTCTGCCATGGATTCCACAAAGAAAATTCAGGAATTTTCCTGACCATTTTCCTCTTAGCCCTATAATTCTTTGTGGACTCCATTTGGATATTAACGCCAACATCACTGGTAGAACCACAGCATGAGCCCGTCAGGTCTCTTGTCCTGCCCAGGAGGCTAGGGTTCTTAACATTGGGAGAGAGTAGCCCATGGGTAGGCTTCAGGAAATCTGAGAACAGCCTGAAATAAAATGTAATTCCAAACGAAGATCACAATTATCTGCAGGAGATTTTACTCATCACAAAACCTGGGTTTCACCTTTGAAGCATCTGACTCTGGAAACCTTGGGTGAGATTTAGGTATCTGTATTTTTTAAAGGAACCCCAGATAATTTTGATAACACATCTTTAACTATAATTTTGATAACACATCTTTAACTGGGCAGAATGCTCATGATTTTTATCAGAGTCTCAGATAAATTTGTGACCTCAAGAAGTTTAAGAACTATTAAAGTATAAAGTCTGGTATTTCAGGGGCTCCCTCATCTGGCCTCATCTTTCCTTTCCAACCCTGCTCTCCTACTGGGGGACAGAGGGACCCAGTAAATAGTACCACTCTTTCTCAGTTGAATTCTAAGAGATTGAAAAATAAGACAAATGAGCAAGGCAGAAAAGACATGAACATACTAACTTTATTTTATAAATGGCTAATTGCAATGGACTGAATGTTTGTGTTTCCCCAATATTCATGTTAAAATTGTACCCCTCAATATGATGGTGTTAAGAGATGGAGTCTTCAGGAGGTAATCAGGTCATGGGCGTGGAGCCCTCATGAATGGGATTAGTGCCCTTATAAAAGGGACCCCAGAGAGCTCTCTTGCCCTCTTTCTGCCATATGAGGATATAAGAAGTCAGCAGTCTGAAACCTGGTAGAGGGACCTCACCAGAACCCAACCATGCTGGCACCCTGATCTCAGGCTTCTAGCATCCAAACTGTGAGAAATAAATATCTGTTGTTTGTAAGCCACCCAGCCTATGGCACTTTGTTATAGCAGCCTGAACTGACTAAGACACTGATACGGAAGAACGTGGTGTATAACTTCAGGCTCGTGGAGTTATTAACACTGAAACCCCAAGTTTAAACAGATCCTCCCATCCAGCCTCAGGTAGTGTTGGACTGGGGCAGGCATTGCTTATTACACAGGGACAGAACCGGCCCCTGAAAACATATGATGTGGAGAAGGTGAGCAGCACCTGTGCTGTCCCTGAGGCGCTGCCTCCCAGGGAAGAGGAAGGGCAGGTGCTGGAAAGCACATGCTCAATTTCTTTCCTAAACTGCCTTGGGGCAGAGTGAATGAGGGGAGGAGGAGAGGCCAGGGCTGTTACTTCAACAGACCTCCCCGCACATGGAGGAAGCATCAGGAGCTGTTATTGCTCCTTGACTAACATGTCCCAATACTCCTAATATGTCATGCATTTTCCTGCCTCTGTATCCTTTTCACACCATCTATCCTATCTGAAATGCCATTTCAAGTATCATCATTTATCTGAATTTTATTTGTTCTTAAAAACCAGATGGAGTTTACTTCTCTGTGCAAACTTTCCCTGTGCCAAAGGTACATCTGCTCTGAGCCCCCCCCCCCCCCCCTCCCCNAAATAAAATTCAGATAAATGATGTGGAGAAGGTGAGCAGCACCTGTGCTGTCCCTGAGGCGCTGCCTCCCAGGGAAGAGGAAGGGCAGGTGCTGGAAAGCACATGCTCAATTTCTTTCCTAAACTGCCTTGGGGCAGAGTGAATGAGGGGAGGAGGAGAGGCCAGGGCTGTTACTTCAACAGACCTCCCCGCACATGGAGGAAGCATCAGGAGCTGTTATTGCTCCTTGACTAACATGTCCCAATACTCCTAATATGTCATGCATTTTCCTGACTCTGTATCCTTTTCACACCATCTATCCTATCTGAAATGCCATTTCAAGTATCATCATTTATCTGAATTTTATTTGTTCTTAAAAACCAGATGGAGTTTACTTCTCTGTGCAAACTTTCCCTGTGCCAACGGTACATCTGCTCTGAGCCCCCCCCCCCCCCACTTCTCCAAAGGCTGATTGAACATCTGAATTACCCAGGGGAGATTTTACCCACACCAAAACCTGGATGTCACCACTGGAGAATCCGATCAGAAGATCTTGGGTGGGGTTTGGGAATTTTTATTTTTATTTTTTTATTTTTTTTGTTGGTGGAATAGGAAGTCAGCTTTTACTCAGGAACACCAGTGACCTGAGGAGAGTTGTTAGGAAAACTCATGTTACCAGTAAACCCAAAGGAGAACGGCCAGATCAAAATCAAGTATTGTTTTTCCTGATCTCCTTTAGTCTTTGTTCATGTTTTCCTATAGCTCCTTGAGCCTATTTAAAACAGTTGTTTTAAAGTCTTTGTCTAGTAAGTTCAGTGTCTGTGCTTCTTCAGGGATGGTTTCTACCAATTTATTTTCTTCCTTTGAACAGGCCACGTGTTCCTGTTTCTTTGTATGCCTTATGATTTTTGTTGAAAATTGGGCATTTGGAGAAACAGTCACCTTTCCCAGACTGGCTCTGTGCTGTGGTAAAAGCTTAAGGCTCTTGTCATGTCTTTTCTGAATATGCATCTTGACTGAGCCTGTGTGTGGTTTTTCAATTCTCCTGTATATGTCTCTGTTTTTACATGTCTTAAGTTCCCAAAGAGTCTCACCCCAGCTGCTCCTTGGCGTCTTACACAGTCTGTTCTATGTCTCACCAGCAATCTCTTGCCGTGAGCTTTCGTGGGTCTGTAGTCCCGTGCAGCTTTCACAAGCAGCTCTGCTGCTTCTCACCTGAGTTCCAAGTTGGGTGAGACAGAGACTGGCCTTCATAGAGCCCACAGACAGGTTAGAACATTACAAATAAGGTCTGCTCTGCTCTCTCTGATTCAAAAGAGAGCATTAGGAACTGGATTACCCCCTCCTCCAGACCAAGACTGCACCACGTTGGGCAGGGGATAGGGGTCAATAAAAACCACCATGAATTTTTCTACCATTTTAAAAATGGTACTTTTTTTCTACTGTAGCTTTTCCTTGATTAGGCATTTGGTTGGTTGCTGCAAACTTTTGACTATTTTCCAGAGCTCCTATAAGGTTACTGTTGACAGTTTCTGGTTGTGTTTTGATGTTTCCCTGAGGGAATAATGCATTGGCATATCCTAGTCCATCATTTTTGTATCAGACATTCTTCATCATCCTTTTTAGTTATTATTGTCAGATTTTCAGGTTGTTACTAATATTTTTGAAACCAGTTAAGAATTACAGACATAACATTTTAAAGAATAATAAAATTATTGAATTATTAGAACAGGAATGGACTTCAGAAACCATCTGCCAAATACTTCATTTTTTTCATGAGAAAGTGAAGACTTTCTCCTGGAAAGGAGAAGGGACTTTTCTGAAGTCACACAATCATGAGTGGCAGATCTAGGCTTCAAACCCAGGTTTTCTAACTCAATGTCCAGTGTGATCAGCTTGAGAAATACATGTAGCCCAGGAGAATGTCCAGCTGGCAGGATTTAAGAAATCCTAGCAATGCTATCATTCTGCATGCCTTTTACCCTGCCCCATCATGAAGACCTTTTCCTCTTCTGTGCTAGTAGCCATCATTTCCAGTTCTTCATGCTAAGGTAGTGCTGATGGGGCTGCTCAGATAGGAAGTACGACAGCTGCTTTTTTCTTCTTACAGGTGTTGCTTTTGGAGGCTCCCAGTAACTGTTCAAGAGTGCTGCTAATACCAGGGAAGATTGAGTGGAGAGTGATCCTGCAACATTATCTCAGGACATGCCGAATTTTATTAGATGACTGTTGCTACTAGGTTCAAAGACTTTGGATCCTCATAGAACCTGAGACAGAGATAGGACAGGTTTCTTTAAAAGGCTGTTCAGCTAACCTAAAAAGTTAATTTAAGGACACTTTTCATTGGCAACCCTTCTCCAAAATTACATGTCATATGTCCTGCTTTTGCACTTGTTTTCTTATTATCAGTAGTAGTAATAGTGAACGTGGTGGCAGTAGTAGTAGTAGTAATGCTTCTTAGCTGTGCAATAAAGTATTCTCAGAGGTCCTGGTTTTGTAGATATTTTGTGAATCAGTAGCTTCCTTGGAAATCTTACAACAGCTAAGGACGCTCTCCCAAGAAAAATGTACATACATATAAACACACAATTAACCATGAGACTGTGGGGGATTTTTGAACCTCCTGAAATCCAGACCTCAGATTTAAGAACCTCTGCGGGACAGAAAGCCAGGCTTTAATGGTTCCATCAGCTTATTTGCTTTGCTGTTTTGGATAAGCCAGTTTTTTTTCCTGGTTTCTATTTACTCATCTGTTAAAATGGGAATGGACAGGGTTTTCATAGTTGGAGAGAACAAGGTTAACAGCAGAGTGTCGCCTCTCCCCCAGGGTGACGGAAACACAAAGGATTACTCAAAGCCCATTTCTTCTGAGCAGTGAGAAGCCCCAAAGGGGTTAATTTTCCAGGAACCCTCAAGAGAGAGGCATTCCTCCTTGGAAAAAAACACTGAACTAGGTGTTATTTCTTCTCTCAGTATTTATTCTCCAGGCCAGAAAGTTACAGAAAAGGAACATAGGTGGTTACAAAAGAACAATAAGATAATTGTCATGGCAACAATCATTAGGTTTAGCTGCCCTAGGACATCTGCCCTTAGAGCCAGCAATTTTGCTGTGTTACAATTGTTTATCTACAACAGAGACTGTAGCCTGCTGAAAGTTTGTCTTTTGCAAGCTTAACATTTCTATGTGTAATTCTAAAAAGTTAGGCCCTGTGAAATACATCTGCTTTATAAATGTTAGTATACTCCCCATATCCCCTGTTTTTATTATTTTTTTTTTTTAAAGAAAAAGCAAAAGCTGTAGATCAAGATTTCATAGTTAAGACAAAAACATTTTGTTAAAGCAAAGTTAGTATCATTTTAGCATGGCAAGTCCTTTTAATTTATCCCAGGTGGGGACTGATGATGTCTTTGTTTCTCAGGGCTGTTGCATTAGCATCATTCCTGGTGGTATGAATTGGGGTGTTATTGCCAGTTGTTCAAACTCTGAAAGGGGATTCTGTTCCGTGTAACTGTTTATTTTGAGTCCGGAGAGTTAGTTGGTGTTCACCCATCCAGGACATCACTGTTTCCAAAGCATCTAATCTTTGTAAAAATTTTTGATCAATTACAAATATTTTGTTTAAGAACAGGATGACTCATCCAAGTCATCAGCACCCCCCTTTAAGGCTGTGAAACTTTAGAGAGTGGCTTTTGTAGATAAGATATTATTTCCCCTTTTTACGATCAAAGCATTCCTCATAAAAGCATTGATGATCAATTTTCTGATTGAAAAGGATTTACTTATCTTTGTATAGATCCCTCGGTGCTGGGAAGGCTCATTCCCAGGTTGTCATGTCCCACTTGTGGGGAAAGATGAAACAGCAGTTAGGCCAAATTAGGGCAACATGAAGAAGGGTCACGAACTTAGAAGAGACATGCTATTTTATAACCAAAGTTTTAAATTATATCCTGTTATAAAGAGAGAGTCAATTTTCATTGCATTTATGAAAATAGCCACATCGTCATAATAATCATAAAGATACTCAAAGTTTTTAAGCTGGGGCGGGATCAAACAGGGAGAAAACAAATGCTTTTATCTCTGTTTTAAATTATATTTTACCAAACTGCTGTTAGTTACAGATAGCTTAAGAGAGAGAGTTTTCTTAAATCTGGAAAACAAGACATTAATGAATGATATTTCAAAATAAAAATTATAAAAATATATGATTCCTTTTAATCAGCTCATTAGTTTTATGTAATTAACTTTTATTGTTTTGACCTCAGTGAGTAATTTCACAAACCCATCAGTTTCTTCATTAGAATTTTGGAAATTCAGTTCAAAGGTATGAACTCAAAGTTTGTCAGGAAACTGTACCTGTCAGAGTTTTTTCATGAAATATTTGAAGATATAACATATTAAAATTATTATTGAACCAAGATTATGACTGGTAGCATTTATATCAAGACACAGGCTTCCAAGAACTTTACAAGATTTTGGAGCACATATTAATAACATCTTAGTGTAACCAAAGAAGGTCAAACATTATTTTTTGTTTTGACAATGTTTTTCATATAGTCTAATGTATCAAATAAGCCAATTGGTTTTCATACATCTCTTATATATATGCTTTGAGAAGCTCCAGGGCCCTTCGAACCCCTCAAAGTTAGTTTAAGTCAAAAGGTTGAGCTTTCAGAATTTAGTTTTGGAAAGTTTGTCAAATAGCAAAGGCTTAAAACACTTAGTTAAATAAGATCACAAGTCACTACAAAAATAAAACCAAAGTGACAAAGGATTTCAAAGGCAAGAGAGCACAAGAAATTATCATGATAAAACATGAAATAAGTTGCCTAGGCCAGTAATCTAAAAGATAAAGAAAACTTCTTACAATTTTCTTTTAAGAACAGTTAAGTGCTTTTAGGAAATCTGGTTGTTCCAATGCAGGAGAACAAATACTAACTGTATCAGAATACTTTTGATATTAATTTTTAGAAAAACTCACACATAATTTGCTTTCAAATTCAGTACATCCTTCTACTGTAAAACCTTTTTAACAAACTTATCCACACAAACCATTATCGTGACTTACTCAGACATTCTGTTTTTGTTCTATACTTCCTACTTCCTAAATAGCCAGTCACATTACTGTAGGACAAAAGTACACTGTACCAGATGCTTTTTTCCATAAAAATATATATTTTTTTCTTTTTAGCCTTTCTAACCACAACCACATTTTCATGTCCATACCTTTCTTTATATCACCTCTTTTTTACATACTTGTTTTTTTTCTATCAATGCTAAATTGGCCTCATTTGTCTAATAATTATATATAGAAAGGTTTTTCTGGTTTTGGCAGCGTTTGCAACTTAAAAGACCTCTCGCAAAGACAAATGTAATCTTGTTCGATAAGTAAACCCAGGCAATGATGTGTGCTGATAAGAATATTTTTATACATTCAGGTTAGTAAATGGGCATTCATTTGTCAGAGCAGATTACACAATGCCAGTTTGAGCCTCAGCTATTTTTACCAAATAGATATTTATGGTTTCTCAGCCAAAAATTTGGTGTATTAAGTAGTTCCAAAGGTCTCTAGCAAAGGTTAAAGTTATGAAGCAGCAATCTTGAATCTCCATAGGTTATGGAAAATATCTACTATTTATTGTTTACCTCTTATAGTTTACATGAAAATTTAAAGAAGGACAAGTGTACTACCAATATCACAGTTAATTTTGAGCAATGAAGATTATTAAACTTAGGAAGTAAGTAATTTTGAATTGTTTTATATTAATATCTGTAGATAAAAAAACATTTTTAATTTTTGAGGAGACATGTTTTTAATTTTAACAGATCTAAATATACTTTTTTTTAATAAAACTAATGCTTTTGTATTTTATCAATATAACATAACTTTAAGATTTTAAATTACTGAAAAGAAATTTCAAAACTATAATCTCATTTACAAGCATTTGACCTATTTGCATTTGTTTAATTTACTCATATCAGGCTATACCCTTATTAACCAATATTAACTAGGGCCTTTGAGATATTGGGCATATGTCCCCTTTCTCTAGTCATCCCAAGTACCCATGTGGCATCTAGGGCCGTGTGGAATCCAGACAGGCCATGTGGAGCTTAAGGCAGAGGGCAGCATTCACAAAGATAATGTCTAAAAGATATTGTTTCTCCTAGCATGGCCAGGAGGCAGAGTTGAGATAAGGAGGAGATGTATCCGGTTTTGTCCTGTAGCTAATAGCCCATGTACTGTGGACACATTGTGTCCTCTGATCTCTGTTTAGTGTCAAGAATTTAGAGGCTTAAAACCCCAAACAAGCTAACAACAAGACATGTGCAGGGTTTTGGGAGAAGCCCAGAAGTCAGTTCTCTTAACAGCTTTTAGTCCTTAAACAAATTAAACAAATATTAAACATACCACAAATTATGTTGACCTAAAGACAAATTTAGGCAAAAGGTTTAAATCAAATTTTGAAAATATGTTTTATCAAAACTTTAGAAAATTAAAGTCATGTGAACTTGAAAAGTATACTTATTTATTTAATGAGCATGCATTAATTATAAGGCAATTTGGTACCATGTAGACAATACAAACACAGATACAGACATGAACATACGAACATGTAGACATAACATACATTTATGTACATAAACATGTAGACATAAACAGAAGCAATAAGGATTTTATAGGTTTCATTTACAATATAATAAAGAGACAGATAAAATAGAAAATCCACTAGTTTAAAAGGACAGTCAGATTTAAATTGTGTTTCTAAAGAATGTTAAAACTTATCTGTGAGGCCTCACCCTGTTTTAGAGAAACTAAGGTAACAAAAACAGGTAGATTTTAGTCTAGTTTTTGTTTCTCAAATGAGTTATTGAGCTTAAGGGCTGAGCTATTAAACAGAGATGAAGCCATTTGACTTTTGGTGTTTCCAGAGAAAGGCAGCAGACCCAAAAGGAGGTCTGGTTGGCACCAGGGCTGCATTTCTCATAAAGCCTCAGAGTCTTTGGTGAAGAAGAGAAGCACATGCAGTTAAGAAAAGAAAACATGCTCAAACAAAACCAACAATGCAAAGAAATATTAACTTCTTTTACTTTAGTTTGTCCAATTTAAAGTTTTTTCAGTTACTGGCAAAGATTAAGTTTTATCCTTTTTCTGTGACAGACATGTCTTTGTTTTTTGTTAAGGGCTAGAGTAGGTCTCAGAGTGACTTGACATAGATTTCAAACTGTTAGATGGGACACCATGATGAGACCCATTGTATAAATTAACAAGTGATCAATTTGTCCCCCAATTTTTATGTCAAGGCTCCCTTTCTTGGGGTACCAAGGATACTGTTATCTAATAACCACTGAAAGTTTTATAAGCTGCCTTTCAGTTGCTTTACAGCTGGCTGCTTTAAGGAAACATTGGAGTTGTAGTTTATGTTGAGTCTCCCCTTTTGTTAAAGAATTTTCCATATTTTAAAAGTTAAAAAAAAGAGAAAAAAACCTTCAGGTTGAAAGCTAGCTTGACCTGCCGCAGGCGTGCAGTCGCTAATTGAAAGCCATCTGTGATTCCCTTACCAGGATGAGTATTCCCTTACCAGGATGCGCAAATATAAATGTTGGATGTCCTTTACTTTCCAAGGCTTAGCAGGTCAGTCTCTGATCCATGGAGTCAGAATTCCTCACACAGGGCAGCACTTGTCACCTCTCCCCCAGGGTGATGGAGACACAAAGGATTACTCAAAGTCCATTTCTTCTGAGCAGTGAGAAGCCCCAAAGGGGTTAATTTTCCAGGAATCCTCAAGAGAGAGGCATTCCTCTTTGGAAAATAACACCAAACTAGGGTCTTCTCTCAGTATTTATTTTCCAGGCCAGAAAGTTACAGAAAAGGAACATAGGTGGTTACAAAAGAACAATAAGATAATTGTCATGGCAACAATCAGATTTAGCTGCACCAAGGACATCTGCCCTTAGAGCCAGCAATTTTGCTGTGTTACAATTGTTTATCTACAACAGAGACTTTAACCTGGTGAAAGTTTTCTGTCTTTTGCAAGCTTAACATTTCTATGCGTAATTCTAAAAAGTTAGGTCCTGTGAAATACATTTGCTTTATAAATGTTAGTATACTCCACAGCAGAGGGTCAGGCCTGATGTAGTGTCAGCCACTACAGCGAGCAGGTGTGGAGATATACACAGAAGGGAGGAACAGAACTTACTTGGGGGAATGCAAGGGGTTCCTGCAAGAGAGACAGATGGCAGGCAACAGATTGGCATAAGAGAGAGCCATCCTCAGGAATTGGTCAGGGGTGAAGTGATTGACAGACCCCAATAGGTAAGGTATTCTAGAAACAGTCAATTTTATAGCTCCTGGTAGGAAGACCGGCAGTCAGCACCAGGGAAATTTGAATGGAAGTAACAGGAACTGAATCCCCAGGCTAGAAATCAGGGGCAGAACTGTAATCCCTGGGGGCGGTAAGTGAGGGCAACAGTCCAAGAGGAAGTGGAATGTAGGCAGGTGGAAGAAAGACTTGGAAAAGGCACCAAGACCCATCTAGCCACAAGAAATGGGGCTCAGTATTGGAGCTGAGACATGGGACAAATCACCAGACAGATTAAGGATAGGCACAGGCAGTTTACAAAAGAAGAATACAATTAATCAGTATAAATATAAAAATGTTAAACCTCAGTATGAATTGAATAACTACAAATTAAAATGTGATACTATCTTTTGCTTGTCAAAATAGCAGTGATTTTTTAAAAACTGAAAAACAACTAGTGTTGGTTAGGAAGTAAGGAAATGGGGACACACTCAATGCTGGGAATTTTGATGGGTGCAATCTCTCCTTAACATCCTTGGGGGAAAAAAGCCAAAACCTTGAAAGATATGCATATATTTTATCCCAGTGTTTTCACCTTGAGAAATTTATACTAAAAAATGTTTAAGGGGCCGGCCCGGTGGCGCACTGCTACAGTGCGCTGCTTGGGAGCGCGGCGGCACTCCCACCGAGGGTTCGGATCCCACATACAGACCGGTTCCCGCTCACTGGCTGAGCGAGGTGCGGGTGCAATGCCGAGGGTTGCGATCCCGTTGCCGGTCCCGGTCCGGTACGGGCGCAACACTGAGGGTTGCGATCCGTTGCCGGACACGAAAAAAGACAAAAAGAAAAAAAAAAAATGTTTAAGAATGTGCACACACATTTAGCTATAAGAATGCTAATTGCAAAGAAATCAGACATCCAACAATTGGTAACTGGTTAATAAATTATACAATATCCATCTATTGGCATATAATGAACAAGTGTGACTGATGATGTATAATTATGTTTATTGACATGGAAAGATGTTCATGATATATTGCTAAATAAAAGAGAAAAACTAGTTGCAAATATGTACACAATATGTTCCTGACACATACTATGCTCTTAATAAAAATGTGATTTATTGATATGGTACAACTCTAATAAGGAGAACATTTGCCAAAATGTCAATAATTACTACCCCTGGTTAATGGATAAAGGGAATTTTTTTCTTTTTCTTTTTTGCTTATCTATTTTTCTACTTTTCCTCCAATGAACGAGCATTATTTATATATCACAGAAAAAGTAAAAGTTACCTTTAAAAAGTACAGATCGTTAGCTGGATACCTTCTTTACCAGCAATCTAGAGACTACTAACTAGTGTGCCTTGGTCTGCAGGTCAGGCCTAGATGAGCACCTCATAGACCAGGTGGCAGGTGTGTGCTACTCCAACCTGCTCCCCTCTCCACACTCCACCCCTCTGCTAAAAGCAAAGTCGCTATCAGACAAGTGGCCAGACCCCAAATACCTCCTGAACACCTGACCTCATGTGGAGAAGCCTTTCTCAAGCTCCTGATATCTGCTAATTACATAAATAGCAAATACTGAAAGCTCCACAAAGACAGATAGTATTAATATTATATTTGCTATATTGTCCCCAATACCTACACCACAGCGCTCGGCACATAATAGAAGTGTGGTAAATAGTTGAGTAACTGAGAAATTACAACTTTTATGAAATAATGTGAAGAAAGAAAGGAAAGTATATAAAATTAGAGTCTACAAGTACCTTCCATATAATAGACAAGATCTTAGGAATTTTTCGTGACTCAAGAGTCAGAACAGAGTGGTGGGCAAAGATACAAACTCTGGACCTCAGCATGCCTTGGTTTGAATCCTGTTTCTACTTATTAGCTCTGTGACTTTGAGGAAGTTGCTTAACTCTCTAAGCCTTGGTTCTCTTATAATAAAAGTGGGAACATTGTGGCCTCCGATAAATCATGCCTCCTGATATCTGTGCCCTGATGTAATCTCCTCCCATGTTAATCTCTGCTGGCCTGTGACCTGATTGAAAAAACAGAAGGAAACTGAAAGTGATGTTCTGGGAATTCAGAACCCAGGCACTAAAAGGCCTGGTAGATTTTGCTTTTGTGTTTTGGGGAGCTCTGAGCTGCCATGTGAGCAGTTTATCCTTCTGGAGAGACTACATAAAGAGGCCATGTGGACAGGTGAGTCCTTGAGACTACATGGGATAGTGACCAGCTATTCCGGCATCCCATCTGAGCCCAGGTGACTCCAGTCCCCAACTGTGTCTGACTGTGCCACCCAAGAGACCCCAAGCAAGACCAGCAGAAGGACCCCAGATGAGCCCCATCAACTCACAGAACTGTAAGAGATATAAGACGATTGTTGTTTTAAGCCACCAAATTTTGGAGTGGATTATCACACAACAATAGATCTTCCAAACCTGAAACAATAGCTTCTACTTTGTAGATAAAATACAATCATGCACAAAAAGCATATGACACGTAATTGCCCAGTAAGTGTCCATTACTGATTTAATCTTTGCTAACAATTCTGTAAGGTAAGTATTGACATCCTCATTTTTATAATGAGGAGCCTGTCGCAGCAAACAGAAGAGAGGGGTAGAGACGGCATTCAAGGGACCAGGTCCATCTCATTCCAGAGACATATCTTTTCCTTACTGCACAGCCATCTCTCTAGGGAAAGAGATGTAGCAACTCGCCCCCAAGTCTCAGGAAATCAACAGCTTGTTTTTCCATATCAAATCCCTTTAGTAGTAAATAATGAGGGAAATGAAGGATACATGAGCTGAAGTGTGTGCTCTCGGGATGGAACCGGTTGCTGTGGAGATGGCTGTGATGTCTCCAGCTGACGATGATTTCAGCTGGGGAAATGAGCCGTAGGAGTGGATGCACCAGGAAGCAGCAACGCTCCTTCTCCTAATGCAATGTAATGAAGGAAGTTAAACTACAAATGAATGAATATAGGGAAGGAATATTTTCTAAAGATAATGCTTCCCGGCATCTCTACAGTGCTCTAACGAACACCATCAGCTGGCAGAGTGAGAACAGCAGTAAGTGCCATTCAGTGTTAATTACATTTAAATGTAAATCTAAAGGCATCAGGCTCAGACAAGTCATTTTCAATAACACCTCATCCTGGGCTATTAAAATTTTTATTTGTCATCATCTAATTGATTTGTGTCTATTTCAATTATTCGTTTACTTTATGCTCCTTGCTTTCCTAGGCCAGTGGCAACAGGCACCCAGCAACCTTCATTTCCTCCTCCACTTCTTTCTCACCTACCACCCCAAATGTCTGACAGTAGACCTTTTCAACATAGTTCACATCCTGCCTGTGCCCTGATTACTGAAAGGGACTTTGTGGTGATGCTAAGCAATCCCTCAGCCCTTCACAACCCAGCTCAAAAGTTCATCCTAGGAAGGCTTCCTGGAGGAACCCCACCCATCCCTACCGTGGGCTCTGCACTCAGTGGAATCACCGGGAGCATGTATCATTTTTCTTCTTAGTTTATTTCAGCTAATTTACATGTATGTTTCATCTGATTAGGTATCTACAAGTTTTTTAAGGGCAAAGGTGTGCTAAGTGTCCTCCATCTCAGTTGTTTTTCATCACACACACACACACACACACACACACACACACACACACACACACACACACACACACACACACACACACCCCTACAGCAATGCTCTCAACCAAGGTCTAATTCTTCTCACCAAAATTTACTTATCATGTGTCCCATTCTCTCAAGCCTCCTACAAGGGGCCAAGGGTGGTAATGGATTAGTTGATTAATTAAATGAAGCCCTGTTAATGTGTTAGTTTTCTCATGTGTGACGCTTGCCAGAAAACAATATGCTCTAAACTAAACAAAAATGCGTGTCTCTCCTTAAAATGAAAAATGAGTTAATGGAGGAAATAAGGGGCAATCTATCAGAGTAGGAGGGTAGATAATTTGAAATAAGGACACTTTTCTGGATCCTCAAATCATATTAGGAAGTCAGTTGCCTATTGTGCTCCCGCTTTTGAATGCCAGGTTTGCAGTAACTTTGGTTTGTAGATCTGATGGTGGTGAATGTTGTGATTGGGTCCTCTAGGGGCCCCAACCCTATATAATGAAAAGCAGATGGGAGGGGCTGCAGTGATGCAGGGCCTTGAAACAAGTATAGGGCCGCAGTAGCGTGCTTACATTTCCCCTCTCTCACTCCCCCACACCATCCTTCATTCTCAATGTTCTCATGCCTTTGAATGCCTCCATCTCCAGGCATGATGTGTTTTCCCCAGCAGTATGAATCAGAGTAGACATGGCTTCCAAAGAGCCAAAGGGAATGGCATTCACCCATCACTGCAGGGACAGGCACCAGAGGCTCCAGCAGTTGACAATATGTTTGTAACAGATCACTGGGCAATTTTCCAGTCTGATACTTCCACGCTGCTTGTGTCCTCCAAAGCACAAGGTGTCAGGAAAGTTGGCAGTCTAGTGTGATGAAGGCTTTGAAACACATCTCCCATCACACAACACATGCTGGAAGGCATCCAAGCCACTGTACCCCACTGTGGTTTCATATGGATTCATTTGCAAGTCTCTGAGTCCCAGGTTAATTGTACCAAACAATGGCCCTGACCCATCAGTACAAAAAGATGATTAGCAGGCTTACAATCATCTGTTCATTTAACTCACCCCTCTAAGTGTCAAGGTACTTATGTGGGCATGTGCACAGGCAGTGAGCACAGGAACACGTATGGCTGGTGCGTATTAACATACATGTACACATTCTGAGATGGCTACATGCACATATTGAATACACCTCTCACACATGCTTACATGCACACACACACAATACAAACTAAATAAATTATCTGTCAGACTGGCTCTTACGTCAAGCCAACTGGACTTGGCCTCCTCAGTCTGCTTCCAGAGCTAGAGGGTACAGCTCTGCAATGCTCTGAGCAGGAAGCATGTTCTGGCTACTGACATTACATGAGCCTGAATTCCCCCCCACCAGTACAGCCTGGCCACTTTGCTTCAAAAGTCAGGGTGGAATTTTGACAGAAAGGGTCCTCTGGATGAGGCGATAGGACACTCACTTCTGAGAAGAAAAGTGTTGGAGGTGGCAGGCGCAGTAAAGCCCATTGCAGTCTTGTAAGAGAGAAAGAGAACACAGCCTCAAGCCTGCTCAGAAAAGTGAAAGCTAGGGTCTAAGGACTCCAGGGGCCCCATTAGGAAGCTCATTCTGTGGCCGGATGCAGTCTGTCTAGGGGACTAGGGATACACGTTGACCCCTGTTTCTGAATCAGCGTGAGAAAAAGGATGAGGAGGAAAAGTGATTGCCCTTCTTAGAAGATGAATTTAATGAGAACCACAGACTCAATGTTCGGCACAGAGAATGCTGCCCAAGAGAAGACAAGTATTGGATTTATTGTGCAATTTCTATGTGCCAGGCATTGTTCCACTCTACATGTGTTAACTCGTTTAATCCTCACAATGGCTCTGGGAGGCAGAGACTTCTTTTTCTCATTTTATAGATGAGGAAACTGAACATGAAGAAATTTTTTCTATCATAATGTCCCAAGCTAGCAAGTGGCAGAGCTAGAATTTGAGCCCTGGAGTCCAGCTTGGGAGTTTTCATTAATAACCATCATGGAAGCAAGGTGCTGCAGAAAAATAGCTGGGGGTACTCAACAGCAGGCCTGGGCAGCAGCAGGGTGCTAGACCAACTGCATGGTGATGTGGGACTTCTCTGGGCAGAAACAGTGGCACCTTCTCAACATTTGTGACCAAGTGACCACATGGAGCATGGATAACTAAAACAGATATGAAATCACAGAGATAAATTTTCCCTTACCCTTAACTGGAAGGGCAGATCTGAATGGAATCCTGAGTCTAGCAACTAGCTTAGGGTGAGGGGAAGAAGGAATATTAAATAGGGAACAGCTAGTCAATCTTATTGTACCTTCAGTGTGCCCCAGACAGGTTTGGTCCAGCACGCGGGTCATAACCTACTGCCTGCCTGCAGTTAAATCTGGTGTGACACCTGTTTTTATAAATATAAATGGGACCCAGGCATGCCCATTTATTTATGTGTTCCCTGTGACTGCTTTTGCACTACAACACTGAAGTTGAATGACTGTGACAGAGACTGTGTGGTCTGCAAAGCCTAAAATATCTACAATCTGGCTTTATAGAAGAAGATTTTGCCTGACTTCTAGTTCAGAGAAATACTTGCTCTTTAACATTTTATTATTCAATCCTCCCAGGCCAGGACATTACGTTTTATTTTCCACATTTTACAGATTGAAAAATCTGGGGCCCAGAGAAGTAAGGCAAGTTTTAGGGTCTTAATGTTCTATGCATCAGAGTTAGGGCCCAGATCCCTTGACTCCAAAAGTCATTTCCTCTCAACCTCATCATTCCAAAAAAGGTTTCTTCCATATGTGTAGACAGCATAGTAACCTCTATTTCTCCTCCAAAACTTACAAACAAAGCCCCGAGGAACAGGAAAACCAGTAAGTTATATATACATACATCCAAATATGTAGTACTTTCTTTCATTATCTGTTTCCAAATCCTGAGGACACTGGATGTCAATTGTGTCAAATCACCTGTACTTTACATGATATATGTATATATAAAGACTTCAGGCTTCTGTCTAACTTCAAATTCATGACTTTTTTTGAACCCATAGGAGAGTTGAGATCAGAAAGCAATCAACCAGCCCAAAATCTAAGCAATCAACAGTGTTTGCATGGAGAGAGGAAATGCAGGTACATGTTCACCTGGGGTAGACACATATGGACACTGGTAAGAAGAATTCTGCTGCAATAGTTCACAAATTGGTGAAGGTTGAGTGCTGGCCGGCGACCCAGTATGATGCCCCTGGGGGCTGCAGAAATCAGAGCAATCTCACTCTATTGCAGCCTTGTTCTCCATGAACCCCATGATACTTTCACAAAAGACCTATAGTGGTGCAGACTTAGGGAAGAGAAAGAGCAGCCCTGGGGATCAACCAGCCCAAAATCTAAGCAATCAACAGTGTTTGCATGGAGAGAGGAAATGCAGGTACGTGTTCACCTGGGGTAGACACATATGGACACTGGTAAGAAGAATTCTGCTGCAATAGTTCACAAATTGGTGAAGGTTGAGTGCTGGCCGGTGACCCAGTGTGATGCCCCTGGGGGCTGCAGAAATCAGAGCAATCTCACTCTATTGCAGCCTTGTTCTCCATGAACCCCATGATACACTCACAAAAGACCTATAGTGGTGCAGACTTAGGGAAGAGAAAGAGCAGCCCTGGGAAGGAGCAGGAAATTCTCCTAGATCTTTTTTCTTTATCTCCTCTACAGAACAAAAGTCTCAATCTGTAGGGAGAAGGGCAATAAGTACTTCTGGCTTTAGGACATTAGTGAACACTCATTTCAGCCAGGAAAAAGGAACACAGAGAAAAATTCTACTGCTGGTGACAATCCTGCTGGACACTACATTAGTAAAATGATCGAGGTTAACATTACCAGTATCCAGATCACCATTCAGTAACCCCTGCCATGACACATGGAGAAGGGTACTTCATGTCTGTAGCTTCCTTCCAGTAACGTATAACCTCAACCTAACCATGGGAAAATACTAGAAAAACCCAATTAAGGGACATTCTATAAAATCACTGACCAATAATCTTCAAGAGATTTAAAGCCATGACAGAAAAGGGAAGATTGGAGATTATTGGACATGGGAATTACATGTGGTGTTCGATCTTAGAATCCTAGAACAGGTAAAAAGACATCAGTGGAAAAACTGTTGAAATCAAAATACCTGTACACTTTGTGCTTTAGTTAATGGTATTGCACTAAGGTTAATTTTGTAGATTTTATAAATATTTATCTAAGATGTTAACATTAGGAGAAGCAGGGTGAACAGTATGTGAGAACTCTACTGTATTTTGCAATTCTGTTGTAAATCTAAAATATTATTTACAATTAAAAAATAATTATTAAATAGTATGTGAATTGAATTTTACTTTAACACTGATTGTCATTAGAATTCCAGAAACCTGTTATTTAATTCTGATTGCTCTTTAAGGTACTGACTGTAACAGGTTAGTTTTCTACATCTCTACTCACCTAACACTCTGACAATTATGCCATTATCTGTAAACAAACATATAATATTACTAGTACAACATGTTGGAAAGAATCTTGTGCTGGTATTTTTCAAATAATTGACATCATTTGCAAACTTGAGTCTCCTCCAATGTGTATGCTTTGCAACTGTAATTTTTTTTGTTCATATCAGAGCACATGAATTAATGAATACTTACCAAACTGAACATACTATGCACTTTCACACCTCGGTACCTTTGTGCTATATCTTTGGCTGAAACAGTCTTGCCCCTGTTCTCTATTAATTCTTCTTATTATTCAAGATGCAGCTCAAATGCTCTACTTTCTTCATTTTGTGCTACCACGGTATGCCATTCACAGCTGCAACTTTCAGAATATTGAAAATCTAGTGCATCATAGGCATTTACTTCTCAGGACTGGCATTGGCCAGAAGCATCCAGTTTGGCCACACTGGTACATGCTTGTTGAATATCAGCCCTTCTTTTCCAATTTCACATTCCATTCATCCTTGCAAGTTAATAAGTATTTGTAAAAGCATGTCTATCTTTAACGGATTGTAAAATCTGTAGGAGCAGCTTCCTCATCTTTGTGTACCCCAGGGCATTTGGCACAGTGCCTTTCACCTAACACTAGCTCTAAGGGCCCACAGAGGCTGAGTGATGGAGCTGGAATTCACACCCATCTTTAACTTGCATGACTGCAAATTCCACACTGTTTGCACTGTGCCTGTCACATATCCTGTGCTACTTTAACGGTATGTTTTACTCAAAGATCAACAATAGCTTTGACAATGAAGAAATATAATTATCTCACATCACATGAATTCTGGATATGGACGATACCAGATTTTTTGCTGAAGATAAACTTATCATCAAGAACCTAGGCTTACACTCTCTCTACCCTTTCTGCCATCCTAAATGTGTTGGCTTTTTGTCCTTAAGACTTATTGCCTACTAGTTGCAAAAAGTCTCCAAGCACTATGCATAGAAAAAATGGTGCAGAGGAAGAAAATCCCTGCACTCCCACAGACTTTCCTTTATGTCTAGGAGCTCACATGCCTAAGCCTAGACCAGTCATTGGCAATAATAAAAAAAAAGGAATGTCTGTGATTAACATAGTCCAGTTTCTTCTTGAAACTGGGGTAGGGTCCTGCATTCCCAGAGCATGTTGTAGTCTGTGTTATATCTGAGCAAACTTGAGGTTCTATTAGCAAGAAGGAAGGAGAGAAAGACTGTTGAAAAGACAACTAACATCTGTGGCATATACTGTCTTGAATTATTCTTTATTTTTATATGTATTTATACTGTCCCTTTAATTATACTAATTATAACCCTGATAGCAGGAAACAAGTCTTAGACTTCTCTTGTATTCTCCACAGAGCCTGGTCCAGAGATAAGCACAAGAAATCTTTGTTGATCAGTTGGAGAAAAACAAACAAGAAAAAACCCACAACCCAATGTCAAAGAGTTGAAGGCCCTGTCATTCACACTGCCTCCATATTTCCATGCCAGCCTTGCATGGGCCCCACTGGTCCAGTTGCAGAGGATGCCAAGATGGAAGAAGGGCACCAGGAATTCTCTGTGGTAACATTTAGTTCATTGGCTGGGCACACACACATGCCAAATTACACACCAGGCAGGCATTGGGACACCTGCTTTGACAAAGCATGTCTGTTACGGGATTTGTGTAGCTACTGATGCCAGATGCAGAGTTCCCCACATTCATCATGCTGTGTCTCATGTTCCTATTTTTGTTTATGCTACCCCCTTTTTCTGGAATACCTTTTCCTCTCCCACTACTCTTTCACCTGGTTGAATCCTGCTCATCATTTAAAACCTTTCCAGGAGGTCTTTTTCCTGAGATTCTTTACACCAACCTAGATTTGGGGTTCCTCCTTTGTGTTTCTAGCTGGGTATCCTAATAATTGTACTTAATAACATCAAATATTATGTATATATGATAGTATTTGTTATTGATTGAGTGCTTGTTATCTTATAAGCTGTGGTGTTTTAAACATGTTATCTCAGTCAGAAACACCGTTTGGTACATTACTGGGCTTGCTTCCCAGTGGCGAGTGCAATCATATAATGACAGTTAAAGGTGTAGTTACAAACTCTGAAAACTGCTGTGAAGGAAAACGTACAGGGCCATGCAAGCATCTGAGAGGGCAAGCAGACTAGTCCCTTATGAGGAAGCAATATTGAAATTGGGAGTGACGGACTGAGTGAATTTTGGCTGGGTGCAGGGGAGAGGGAGAGGGCTCCAAGCAGAGGGCAGAGCTCTGTGAGGTCCTGGGCAGGAGGGAGCATGACAGGGAAGAGGAGAACAGCAGAGAGTGAGGGAAGAGTACTCAAGATCAAGCTGGAGTGATGGACAGGAGCCGAAATTCTGCCCATCACACAGCTTAATTAAGGAGAAAAAATCAACAGCCCTTGGAAATGGGTTAAAGGGACCCTCGTTATGTTCCTCCTTGGAGACAGATGCAGGTAGAGAGAAACTGCAGCTCCATGTCAGGTAGCAGTTTACTATAATTTATCAGCAAGTACTATCAGATGTTTTGCAAGGCTGGTACAAAATCATGTGTAGTTAGCTTGGGGTCAGAGGAAGACTAGCCTGAGCTCTAGTTCCAGCTCTATTGTTCCTTGAGCAAGTCAGTCCACCTCATGGGGCCTTGGTTTTCTAATTTGTAAAAGAAAAGAATTGAATCAGATCATTTCTTCTACCTGCAAATCTCTATCACTGAGTTAATCATATTCATTTGCCTTTTCTTCCTGCTACTTGATCGTGAACAGGCCAGGTGGGAGGAGGAGAGACTTTGGAACTGCTGGCAAAAGCTGAATTCCTCACGTCTTTTCATAAAGTGTAATGCCAACAGATGTTTCTGAGTCATAATAAAAGGTTAAATATTTTAATAAAAAAGACACATGTTGAAGGTGATTTGGGTTTCTATTAAACTCCCCCATACCCACAATTTTTCCTCACATGCAAATGAGCTGGAAGCTTATTAATGAGATGAGAGGCAGGAGCCTAATTAGCAACAGGACTGGGGAAGCTTATATTAGCTGATTCAGCAAACTAACTGGATAATTACTGTAGCTGGACTTTGGCAGCTTCTAGAAAATCTTATTAATGGAAGTCTCAGAAATTGCCTTGATTATGGCCTCTCAACCTAAGGGCTTAATCCAGGCCATAGATGTTTTATGGTTATTCTGTGCAGGGAATCATTGTCTTCCATCATCGTTAGTGAGCAGGCAGAAGATGAACCATCTCCTGCTAGGTCAGAGCTTTATCAACCTGAAGACCCAAGGGAGCCTCTGTGTCTACTGCTGACCCAATCTTTTCTTAAGCCCAGTCTTTCTTTGCTCCTTGGCTTGGAGAAATACACCTGATGGTACTTTTTGCATTCGTTGCCTATTTGAGACAAGAAGGTCTAGTGTTTCAGATACTAGTTTTTAATTTAACAAACACATACGGTGTTTAGCATATGAGACACAGTTCTCAGTGATTTATACTTATGAAGCCTCATTTAATCCTCACAACGATCCTATGAGGTAGATGTGCTATTATTATCTTCAATTTACAGATGAGGAAATTGAGGCACAAAGTAATTTACTTGAAGTCACAATTCAGTAGGGAGCAGCAACAACATTTAAACTCAAGAAGTTTGTCTCCTGAATTCACATCATCATGATGCTTCTGTAGCTTGACATGGTTAGAGTTGAAGGGAAAAACTGAATGAGGCAAAGCACTGGGTTTCCAAACAAAGGCTGGCTGTCTGAAATAGTGATTGTAAAAACAGAACATTAGCTCTATTTTGTTTCAAATATTTGACGCTATTTGATTTTTCCCAGATTTAGTTGTTTTGTATTGAACAATCATTTCTTTTCAATGTTTGCTGCTTCAAACTTGTGTGGCCAAATTGCCTTCAAATTGCAATTATTTTGCCTGGATTTTAAAGCTCTTTATTAGTTGTTTTCAGCTTATTGGTCTTGTCTTGGTTTGTGTGATCTGTACCTTACTCTGAAACCTTTGTTCTGGTCTTCCTGCTTTCCACTGAGCTGGATTTATTGATCTCCTGCTCTGTTCTATGTACCCTTGGGATTAAAGCTGGAAGTACAGAAAAAAAGAAAAAAGAAAAACAGGACATAGTTCTTGCTCTTGAGGACTCATCATCTAATGGAGGAAATAGACCCCTTGCCTTTAGAAAAGGCCCACATAATATAATATATGGAGATGAATGTAAACCTGAAGTTCTCTGAAAGATTAGAGGAGAAAATAATTTTTGGAGAGGATGATGCCTGATATGAGTTGAAAGATAAGAGTTAACCAGGTAAAGAGGAGTGAGTAAGTGAATGTGGGAGGTGGTGCCGTTGGAAAATGGCACAGCATGGTGTATATGGGGAATTACAAGCAGTGCAGAGTGACAAGTTGTGAGCTGAGTCTGCGGAGATGGCAGGCCTGCGTCATGAGGACCTTGTATGTCCTGATAAGGTGCGTGGGCTTATTCTGCAGGCAATGCAGACCTCCTGAAAGGCATTAAGCCTGGTTGTGAGTGGGCCACATTTAGATTCTAAAGAGAGTAATCTGACTGCAGTGAGGGGAATGGATTCAGTGGGTCAAGACTGGAAACAGGAAGACCAGTTGGGCTGTTTTGCAGAGGTACTGCTTGCAAATGGCATCTGGTTTGCAGCCCCAGTGTCTTTGGATTGCAACATTCCACTAAAATAGCTATGAACTCACCCAAAACAAAGCCCAACAGACCATGCAATGACAGAATTTTTGAGGAATCTTTACTGACTAAAAGTTGAAGGAGCTGGATTGAGAAATATCTACACATATTGCACTTCATGTGAGAGAAACCCCCTGAGAAAAGGGAGGGAGATGCATCATATCTCTGAACCAGGGGCCTCCCTTGACTCCCACAGTCCTTTTCATGGTTTTCTCTATTCTTCTTCCCTTTGAAACCAGACTTCTTGGAAGAGTTGTACTAATGTGCTGTTTCCCTTTCTCAACTCCTCGTTATTCAAACCATCACAACACGGCCTCTGCCCTCACTGTTTTGCCAAAAGTACTATTGTGAAAATTGCTAGGGACATCTCTGTTACTAAATCCCGTGGAATCTTCTTTGTCCTCACCTTACTGAAATTCTTAACAGCATTTGACCCAGTCAACAGTATCCTTCTTCCATCACAACACGGCCTCTGCCCTCACTGTTTTGCCAAAAGTACTATTGTGAAAATTGCTAGTGACATCTCTGTTACTAAATCCCATGGAATCTTCTTTGTCCTCATCTTACTGAAATTCTTAGCAGCATTTGACCCAGTCAACAGTATCCTTCTTTTTTTTTTATTAGCATATTCATTATTACAAACCATACTTATTCTTTATGCCCCTTATCCAATCTCTCTTCATCCCCCTCCCTTCTTCTAATAACCATAGATTTGTTCTCTCCTTCTGATAGATTAACTGTTTCTCTTTGGTTTGTTGCCTAGACGGTCTGTCAGATGCCGAGTACAGCACCTTTCTTAAAAGACAGTTATTAGCATATTCATTATTACAAATCATACTTATTCTTTATGCCCCTTATCCAATCTCTCTTCATCCCCCTCCCTTCTTCTAATAACCATAGGTTTGTTCTCTCCTTCTGATAGATTAACTGTTTCTCTTTGGTTTGTTGCCTAGACGGTCTGTCAGATGCCGAGTACAGCACCTTTCTTAAAAGACATGTTCTCTGGCAACGTTCATGGCACCTTGTTCTCTCAGGTTTTCTCCCACCTCACTGGTTGTTATTTCTCAGTGCGTTTTCTGTGACCTCCCCACTCACTTGGAAAATGTTAGGATTCCACAGGCCTCAGTCCTAGGCTCTCTTCTCTTCAGTGTCTTCCTAGATAATCTCATGCTTTACCAGGATTGAAATAACATTTTTTATGATCATGGTTTCCAAATGTATCTCTTTAGCCCAAGTACCACCTCTGAGCTCCAGACTCCATTTCTAACTCTCTATTCAACATCTCTACTTGAAGATTTCTCGCACATCTTAAACATTACATATCCAAAATAGAACTCTTGATTTATGCCTTCTACCACCAACATGCATATACCTTCTGAATACTCAAATACTGGAGCTCAATACTCCCCTCAAGGGTTATCTGTGTAATAATCAGCACATGCATGTGGGGAAGCTACCCAAGCCTGGAGAAAGAACTGCATACCCCTTTATATAGGGATATCTACCTATCTGTGATAGATAGATACAAACACATACACATTTATGCATGTATGTATACATATAGAGATACATACGTACATGCCAAACCAAACTTCTAGACATGAAAACGTGGTTGAGATGTAAAATACACTGGATGGAATTGTTAGATTAGACATTGCAGAATAAAAGATTAACAAAGTCAAAGACATAGAGATAGAAACTATACCCAGTGAAACACTGAGATAAAAAAGATTTTTAAAAAAGAAGAAAGCTGTGGACAATTTCAAGCAGCTTAATGCATAGAAAATTGGAGTCTCTGAAAGAGAAAAGATAGAAGAGGGAACAGAAAACATATTTAAAGAAACAATGGCTAAAATGTTTCCACATTTGGTAAAAACCATAAACCCACAGATCCATAGAATGGAATACTACACAAAGATAAAAAAATAATGAATTATAGACCCATGCAATAATATATGTGATTCGCAAAATAATTATGCTGAATGACAGAAGACAGACTTCACCACCCTATAAGAGAGATGGAAAATATGCTATATGATTACATTTAGATAAAATTCTGGAAAATTACAATCTAAGGTATAATGATAGAAAGCAGAACAGTGATTGCCTGAGGAATCCAGGGTGAGTGTAGAGGGTGAGATCAAGGAATTACTAAGGAGCATGAGGAAGCTTTTGGGGATGATGGATATGTTCATTATCTTTACTGTAGTGATGGTTTAGCAAGTATATATAAGTTTCAAAACTTATAAAATTGCATACTTCAAATCGTGCAGTTTATTGTATGCCAATTATAACTCAAAGCTGTTTAAGAAAACTAATTGACCACCATTGGAGAAATCTTGTAAACCACTCATTATTTTAAAAACTAGTAAATAAAGATTAGAGAAATAAAGAGAAGTAAAATCAATACTTAGTTCTTCCTTTCCTATATAAACATACTACTGGCTTTCCAAATAATAGAAGAAGAGAAATTTCTGTTATAGATGTGTTCCAACTTAAAGAAAATGACAGGACAGTGATGGAATGTGAATTTTCTATTTTATAATCCTTAATGATTATTGGATCCAGGCATGGATAATCAATGGCCACTAAAATTACAAAAAGAGTGAGAAACAGCCCTATGTGCTGCCTGATGGCAGAACAAAGTGTCATCTCTGAAGTTGTGTTGCCAAAAAAATATTAAACTTATAGATCCAACAACTAAATCACGAGAAATGCAGAGGACAGGAGAACATGTTAAAGAATACCATGGAGGGGTAATAGGCAAAAATCTAGTCTGTGGAAAACCTGACAGGACAAACCACTAAGATTCTCTAATAAATAAATTACAAGGAAAAACAACAACAATAACAACAACAAAAAAACCCCCAAAACAGACTAAGGGAACTTATAGGTTAAAAGAAAATTAAGAGGCACATCAACTAATTACAATGTACTCCCTTTATCTGGATCTTGATGTAAGAAAAATGTAAAAAGTTGATTCGATTGATATAAAATTGATAAAACTGGTATTTGAAACAGAGTATTAGGTGGTATTAAGTAATTATTTTTAATATTTTAGCTGTGAAAATATTATTTTGTGCTACTTTGTGAGAGTTTATATGTTTTATTTTAAGAGCTATATACTCAAATATTTCTGGACAAAATAATGATGTCTGGAATTGCTTCAAAAGAAAATGGGGTGGGGTAGTAAGCCAGCGTATAGGTGAAATAAGATTTGCCATGAGTTGATTATTGTTAGAGCTGGACAACGCACACAATAGTTTGTTATACTATTCTGTGCATATAATTGAAATTTTTAATAATCATTTTTTAAAGAGTTTTAGCATGTTTGAAAGTTGAATTTTATTCTGTTTCACGAAACTAATGGGAACTACTTTAAATAATGTGAAATGACATGATACAGAGAAAACTAAAGGTTAAGTAAAATTTTGGTTTTTACTAGATACTCAAGTAGTTTCAAGAGTAGAAATGGCATCTGGATACAGGAGTAAAACCTGCTTGTGTATACCCCAGGACAAAATTATGATATTTGTTTAAACCCAAATTGAACAAATCTGACACTGTGAGAACCCACAGACTTCCTTACCCGCATCATTGGCAGAAGCCCCTGCCCCAGTGGGGTGCACGCATCCAGATTCTTGGATGCTCATCAAGACCAGATTGACTCTTTAGGGCTTCACCCATCACCAAGCAGAAGGATATTTCATTGCTTTTCCCCATCACATATGTCACCGAAGATTAGGATTTGCTAGTTAAAATCTTATCCTTAGGTAGTTGTGGGGAGCACACCTCATTTACTTGGGGCCGATGAGTGGATCAGCCTCAGAACTATAACAAGCTTCCCCTTCTAACACAGGGAATGCCAGTCTTGCCTGTCCTGTTGGTTCTCAGCATGTGACATAGCATTAGAAGATTATACATCTCCATAGCATCTTTCCACAGAGTCACTAAACCTCCTGTCGAGCTTTGAGTTCAAAACCTTTGCTGGGATGTTAACGTGCTGAGTGGGTGACTGCTCTGTAAAAGGAGATGTTCTCAGAATCCCATGGGAGAGTAAAAGGGAAGAGGGGGTTCAATTATTTTTTGTCCCTCTCAATGACATTTTGCTACAGTCAGGAAAAATCAGTGATACTCAACCCTGAATTTGCCTTAGAATCACTTGAAGAACTTGCAAATATACTCTACTGGTTGGAGATAGCCCCAGGCATCAGTATTTTTTTAAACAGTTTTCCAGGTGATTCCAATATTCAGTCAAGGCTGGGCATCCCTGAGTGGGAGACCCTGACTAACATCAATGACTATGTGAAACTCCATGCTCCGTCTGTGAACAGGGTTCCTGAATGCTTAGCACGTATCACTCGTGAAGGTTCATGAAGGGCATGGGGAGAAACACAGCGTGCCATAAAAACATCAAATGCTTTAGCTGAACTGAACTAGATCACAGCTTTCCACTTCTGTTTCCTCTGATCACTTCAACAAGGGGCTTTGTGGTCCAGCGGTTCACATTTGTCTGTTTTTGTCTGTCGTTGACCGGCTCGAGAATGAATGGGCAATGATGAGTGTGGACAGAGCTTAGAAATGGGAGTCAAGGGAGATAGGTTCTAGTTTTAGCTTGGCCATTAACTTGGTAGCCTGTCTCATCTGGAACTGCACCCTTTGCCACCGTCTCTCTAGCTGCAGGCATGACCGCATTCCCCTATTAGCCAATGGTGGTGATTCATCTCAAGGAATTGTTGACCTTGACTTAGAAACTGTTTGTTTTGGTGTGTTCCTGCCCCCAGTTTCCTCTCATCGCCTTAAACCTAATCTCAGTTTCTTTGCCCAGCCCCTTTGGATTTTAGTTTAATTTATTTCCCAGTCTCAGTTTTGCTCCAGACTCGTCCTTTCAGATTTTCCCAGGCTCCACAATTCGCAGCAATCCAACCCCATTCCTATCACAGCCCAGCCTCAGTTTCTTTGCCCAGCCCCTTTGGATTTTAGTTTAATTTATTTCCCAGTCTCAGTTTTGTTCCAGACTCGTCCTTTCAGATTTTCCCAGGCTCCACAATTCGCAGCAATCCAACCCCATTCCTATCACAGCCCAGACTGTTAGAATTCTTACCCACCCCTCATGTACTCCTCAACACACACCCCCTCTGAATTTGACCCCTTTGCCCACCACTCTTCCAAGTCAAGGCCTCACTGCAGAAAATAGAATAGAAAGATGGTGGTTCAGATCCCCATACTGGCCAGCCACCAAAAAATAAATAAAAGAAAATTTTAAAATGCCACTCTAATTTTAAGCTGGCTGGTTAGCTCAGTTGGCTAGAGCATAGTATTATAACACAGAAGTCCAGGGTTTGGATCCCTTTACCAGACAGCCACCAAAAAAAAAAAGAAAAGAAAAGACAATGAGCTTTGGGCTTCAATGTTAGCCAAAACTGGATTTGAATCCCCACTCTTCTGCGTACTAGCTCTGTGACCATTCTTAAAGTCTTTGGCCTCCAGTAAATTGTGCACAGTAA